>NC_133769.1:160030966-160128126 GCF_003597395.2 Chelonoidis abingdonii | reverse complement strand
GAACCAAGGTGTCCTTGGTTTTCACACCTCAACTGCTAGAACAGGGCCTCATCCTCCCTGATTGAACTAACCTCATTATCTCTAGCTTGCTTGCTAGCATATATATACCTGCCTCTGCAAATTTCCACTACATTTATCTGATGAAGTGGGTATTCACCCACGAAAGCTCATGATCCAAAACGTCTGTTAGTCTATAAGGTGCCACAGGATTCTCTGCTGCTTTAGTTAGTTATAACCCATATCAAGGTAACTCAAAGGCTCTATTAAAAAATAATAATAATGAAATATATAAATAAAATTGAAAGACTAACCAGGAAAATCAGATCATGATATAGGGGTAGATTCTGTGCTGCATGTCCTGAGAGGCATAGCTATGGAGTGGGGTGGGAAGTTTTATACCATCTCTGCACCACATAGATTCTGTGCTGTTGCAGAGGCTGAAATGGATCCTGGCATGAGTTACAGAAGCCCTTGTCTCTGTTACTCTTATTTATAGCAGCTTCTCCATGACTGCTGCCCAGAATCCCTGAAGTGTTCAGTGCTGTGGGCACACCCTCTCGCCAGTACGCCACATAGGCTGAAGGCCTATAAGGATTTAGGTTACTCCTCTACCAGAAGAATTCTCCCCTTACACCTCTACAGCCCCTATATGTTGTCAGGGCCATGCAGAGGGGCTAATGCAAGAACTGCCCCCACACATTTTATTTGAAGGAACTGAATGTTTTAAGCATAATGTTCAAATCAGCCCCCACACACTTTATTTTTAAAACACAAGCATAATTTTGTGCTGGTAGTTCATTCATCCTTTTCCCTAGCAATTCATTGCAGATACACAATTGCAGACACTCTTAATTGCTAATTGTAACAGAAGGCCTGGTTTGAAAATCAGGCCCTTCATATGAATATAAATACTGTGTAATTATAAATCTAAGTAGAGGGAAAAAGTCAGAGACTGTTACTACCTTGAAAAGAAACACTGTCCAAAATGCATTCACAAAATACACATACCTAGCCTTCCCCAAGAAAATGAGCAGAAAATTGGAAGTCCCACAAGACTTCAGTACTAGAAGCATCTACGGGAAAAGCTGGTCTATATCCCTAGCAGATCAACTCTGCAGTTAGCCTCCTGGGCTTCACTTATCCACAGGTTGAATCCATAAAGCAGTCCCAACAACCCAGTCTCAAAGGAAAGAATTTCTATTAGTTCTTTGCAGGCAAATGCAGCAAACAATTCAGCTGAAGGCACCACTTAAGCACATTAACATAAATAAACCTTAACTCTAAAACAGCAGCTTTAGCCAATTCACCTGGGGTTTTATCATCCACCTAAACTTAATTGCAAGCAATCTTCTCACTAAGAGCAATACATTAAGCACCTTCCCTCTGTGCTCCTGCTGATTGACTTTATACCTGACTGGTTGGGTGCTACTCTTTTCAAGTTTGGCCCAGGGACCAGCATTCCAAATGAGCTTTGTTAGTTCAAGCTTGATTACAATATTCATTATGTATTGTTTGCTCAGCTCTGTTAATTGCATTCTTATTGTCAATATTTTCCCCTGCAGTCTCAATTAGGTACAAGATTCTTCTTCACTTTCTATCCTAACCTGTTGTATGGCTGTGCTTTTCAAACAGCTGCTGTGTTCTGTTCTAGAGGTGGCAGCATTCCAGTGCTGGGGTGAGTGATCCAGGAGACAGAAATCAAGCCACACTCAGTTCCAAAGATATGGTGAGATATCTTTTTGATTAACTGCATTTTTCATCCACCTTTGACCACCTCACGTGCACACTGGCTGCTAATCCATCTTCTCTCCTACCCACCACAAATGTGCTTTTTCCTCTTCAAAATTACACAGGTCCAAAGTTCAGGAAGGACAATATTCCATCTGAAAGAGTGACCCATTCAATGTCCAGTATTGCATGAACCCTTGGGACTCAGCACTTGTAAGCAGCTTGGCATATCACAAGATATCAGCCCTCAAAGTCACAACTCTGATTAATACACATCTACCCCGATATAATGCTGTCCTTGGCAGCCAAAAAATCTTACTGCATTATAGGTGAAACTGTGTTATACTGAACTTGCTTTGATCCACCAGAGTGTGTAGCCCCTCTTCCCCAGAGCACTGCTTTACTGCGTTATATCAGGTCACGTTATATCAGGGTAGAGGTGTAAAAAGCAACTTTAAGTCCTTATCATAGGTTTACTATGTGTTAGTTCTTTTTTAACTCTTTCTCTGAAGTCCATGCAGTTGGATACATTGATTCTATGGCAACGTGGCTTAATGGGCAGAAGGGAACAAAAATCTTACTATTCACCCCTTCCTTCCCCCCCACATAACTCTCTCCAACATTTCAAGACTATTTTCCCTGTGAAATATGTAGCATGTGCAGGTACAGTAAGTGCAGGGAGAGACAAAGGCTTTGCTGGTATTTGTTTGGGATAACCTGTGTTACATGCTTGTGGCTCCGCCATTCATGCTGATGAAAACTGCGTCCCTCACTATAATGCCATCGCTATAGATAGGCTGTAAAGTGCTTTTTGAAACCTTCATGAAGAGAAGAGCTGTTCAAATGTACAATAAATTATTAGCTATTATCTTTACAGGTTTTTATTGTCCAGGGTATCCTCTGCCCCACAGTGGGAGTCACTGTTGCTGTACATCTCTCTCCCAAAGCTCCCACTGCCGGACACTGGGCAGTAGCTGTATCTGTACATCCTCCTCACCAGAGTTGCCTCTGCCCTACACTGGGAGGGGCTGTCTCTGTGCTTCTGTCCCCTAGTATCCTCTCTGACCCACACTGGGTGATGGTGGAGGATTACATCTCATAGGTTCATAGAGTTCAGGACCAGAAGTGACCATTAGATCATCTAGTCTGACCTCCTGCATGACACAGGCCAGAGGAGTTCACCCAGTTACTCCTGTACTGACCTCAGTAACTTGTGTTTGACCAAAGAACATCTGTACCTCTCATTGTCAGAATCGTATTGGTTCTTTCTTTCATTAGTGGAATATATATTTATTTATATTTAAACCCCGGCTTTTACAATTTTCCTGAGTCCTTACTATTGTAGTCCAGCCCAGTTCTACTGTGAGCCTGTGCAGCACACATTGGCTTTATCCTAAACAGAACATTTTGGTGTACAGAACACGGAGATGTCACAGGTGAATGGAAGCTTGGGGGTGTCACAGCATCTATCAGAATGAAGCAAGAAACATAGCGCAGCCCCAGATCACTTATCTTCTCTGCCTGGATAATGGGATCCTGGCAGTCTCTCTCCTGTTCGTGAGGTTGCAGCTCTAAAACCTACTTTCCATGGAAATGCTCCCAGATAAAGTGAATGCTGGAAGAAAAGGGAGGGTGGGGAGTTCAGTGCTATTTAATGGGCATGCACGCTGCAAAAACAAACTATTGTGAAGGAGACTGCTGCAGCAGCTATAGTGTTAAGGCTGATGCTATGAGGGGGTGGCAATGCCCGTGAACAGGCCTCCACTCTGAGCCTTCCTCTGCACAGCCACTTATACCTAAATCCCTTCCCAGACCTGTTCCATCTGGCCTCAGCCTGGCAAGACTGAAAACCTGGGGGTTGGGGGGATCCCTTCCCCAAACAAAACCCATTCAAACCCAAATGCAAAAACAAATGGAACATTTTCCATTCAAATTAGAGGAAAACATGCAATTAGGTTGTTCTCAAACTTTTACATCGAGAAATTGGCAAATTTCAAACAAAACAAAACTTCTTTTAAAAAATTTCCTTTAGTCTAAAAAGCCTTAAAAAACCAAATCAAGACATACTTGTTGAAGAAAGTATTTCAACCAGCTTTACTAATAAGACCTTGTCATGGAGTCCCCAGGCAATCTTTTGGAACTGCTCCCCACCAAGCCAGTCAGGACTTTGGGGAGCCTCCTCTCCTTTGAAGCAGACTGTCTCCAGGGCAAGAAGCTCACACGGCTTCACCTACTGGGTCTCTCCTTGGAGCATTCAGCATCCTCGTGCCTCCTCCAGTGCCACTTCCAAGCTGGAGTCCACCCAGGCAGGGGTCCTGGGACCACAGGTCTGGTGCACGGCCCCAAAGCTGCAGACTAACAAAAATTGTCAGAGAAGTCACTTATCTCCAGTCTACTCGAGAAAGCCAGTTCCCAATGGGATGCCAAACCGCAAGATAAATCCATTGTTACTCTGTATAAAGCTTTAACAGGGGTAAACTCATAAATTGTCCACCTCTATAACACTGATAGACGAGATATGCACCAGCTGGTTTGCGTCGCCCACAGATATTAATCATTTATCTGGGTAATTAATAAACAAAAGTGATTTATTAATGTATAAAAAAGTAGATTTAAAGTGGGATGTTCATAGTAATAAACAGAACAAGTAAATTACAGCAGAAATACAAAAAAAAGAAGCATGCAAGTCTAACCTAATCACTTTAGAAACTGAATTAGGTAAATCTCATCCTCAGAGTAGTTCCAGTAAGCTTCTGTTCACGACTAGAATTCCTTCTTAGTCTGGGCCCAATCCTTTCCCGTGGCACAGTTCTTGTTAGTTCCTGCTCAGGTGGTAACTAGGGGTTTTCTCCTAACTGCAGCCCCCTTTGTTCTGTTCCACCCCCTTTTATAGCTTTGGCCCAAGATGGGAATCTTTGTCTCTCTGGGTCCCCAACCCTCCTTCTAAATAGAAGAGCACCAGGCTATGATGGATTCCAGTATCATGTGACATGGTCACATGTCCTGTGAGACCCCAAGCCTCCATTCTTCCCAGCCTGACTCACAGGAACACAGGAAGGCTTGCAAGTAAACAGAGCCATTTACAACCAATTGTCCTAGTCAATGGGGGCCATCAAGATTCCAAGCCACCATTAATGGCCCACACTTTGCATAATTACAGTAGGACTTCAGAGTAACACTTCATATATCTATGAATGATACATTCATATAAATAGGATGAACACACTCAGTACATTGTAAGCTTTGTAATGATACTCTACAAGAGACCTTTTGCGTATATTCCAGTTACATTATTTTCACACTTATAAACATATTTTTATAAAACATATGGAGTGCAACGTCACAGCTATGATAAGGAGGGCTTTCCCGAGGTGATGCAGTAGGTCTTAGACCCATGGTATTGGATAGACCTCAAATTCAGAAATGGTTTTTGTTTGATGGCCTCTACCCACAATCAGACATCCCATCCAGTTTTGGTACTATAACCACCAGACTACACCAGGGGCTACAGGACTCCTCAATTACTCCCAATCTTAACATTTCCTGTACCTCCTGAACTAACAGGGTTTTTACACCTTCTGGGATAGGATAAGACTTCGGGAGACACTTGGACCCTGGCCCTATACAGATGTGGTGAGTTACTAAGGACGTTCATCCCAATAATGGACAGAACTCCTCCTTGTAAGCTTTCAGGAGGTAGTTTGTATCCTCTGCCCATTAGACAGCCCCTTCCCAAGTTGCACCTCCTCTATCTCCCTTACAGCCTGCTTAGGGAGCTGAAATCCTAGACCCTCTTCTCCCTCCTTTGATGGGGAAGCTTTCCTGGACCCTTCATGTTTTTAAATAGATTTATATGATAAATCTGCTGTTTCTTTCATTGGTTCAGGCAATACACTTTGTAATATACTAGCCCCACTCAACAGAGCACTTCATATGGGTTCTGTCATTTGGCCAGGAGCTTGCTCTCTGAGCTGGGAAGGAGTAGGAGCACTCAGTCTCCCTGTTGAAATTCCCTGGCTCTAGCCTCTTTATTATATTTTCACATCTGCATCTGCTGGGCCTGAGAGAGATTAGTTAAGGCAAGTCAGCCCAAGCATTCTAACCTTTCCCTCATTTGACTAACATATTGGAGGACATTGGTAGAGTGGATGGGTTGAGCCTTCCAAAACTCCCATACCAAATCTAACACTCCGCGAGACTGTCTCCCAGAAAGAAGCTTGAAAGGTAGAAGCATTTGAAGGCCTGCAGTACCTCCTGCACAGAAAATAAAAGCTCAGGAAGTAGCTGATCTCAGTCTTTGGCTTCTCTTCCCACAAACTTCTTTAACATACTCTTGATGGTCTTATTGAACTGCTTCACTAGATCATCTGTCTAGGGATGGTAGACTGAGGTCAAGAGAGGTTTTACTTTCAACAGTGCCCACTTGCTCAAAGGAGGTTGCAATGAGGGGTAGGGAAGTAAGAGGGGCCTGGCCCCAACCCTTTGGGGCAACTTTTTGGCAATCAAGGCACGATAAGCAGAAGTCAGCTACCTCTCTCTCTCTCTGTCCCTGGCCAAAAAAATTGCGCCAACAATCTTTCTTCGGTTTTCACCCTACCTAGATGTTGGGCCACGAGAGGCGAATGAGCTACCCATAGAAGTTCCTGTCAGGTAGGCTTGAGGATCTAAGGAGTTGATATCTGAATTCTTCAGTTTAGGGATATTTATCTATTTGTCACAAGATCTCAGCACATAATTCGAAGCGGGGAAACTGCTGAAGTGCTTTTTTAGAGGTACCACCCTGTTGACTGTGACGGGTTGGTTGAAAAACATTCCTGGAGTGTCAGCTAATCACATTGAGCTGTCATAACATCAAAGGTATCATTCAGGGCAGTGTAGTCCAGGATGGAGAAGAGCTCTACAGTGTCCATGGGTGGGTCATATGTTGCCAACTGTTGCGATGTTCCCTCAGCAGGCTGTACCCAGTGGGAAGATTTTGCTGTAGGATCCATAAAGTTGCCTCCAGCACAGGCCCAGGCTTGTCCTCTCTTCTGAGACTTGTTGGTCCATCTCTGTGATCCCTGGGACCTTTAAGAGATTTCAAAGAGATTAGATTGAGCAATGGGGAACAGGTCCCAGCCATCCTCAGAGGGGTTCTTTTCAGACATTTGAAGGAGGTCTAGGCTGGAGGGAATTGATTCTCCTCCCAGGAGGATCCAGATATGTTTCCATCCACGTCCCAGGATCACTGGCTAGGAAAGTGATCTGTTACTCTCACCTGGAAGCACACTATTTGATCTGTTTCTTGAAAAACAATGAAGACTGTTGGGTACATACAGATTTCTCCATGGATGCAGGAAATCTGAATAGATTGCTCTGGATCCAAGGCTGTGGGTGAGATGCACCCTTGCTGAAATACAGTGGACAGCAAAATGCACCAATGGGCACTGGAGATTGCTGTTGAAAAAGGACTTGGGGCCCCTCCCTTGCAGCATGGGCTCAGTCTTCAACAAGTGTGGGGCCCAAATCAGCTAATCCATCCATTCATGCCTTAATCTATCACAGACAGACAGGTCAATCTATTCCAAGTAGCAGACTGTCGGCTGCTGCGTGGAACAAAATATTCCTGCTTTGTCTACACTATGAAAAATATCTGGTGCTAACAATGTCTGTCAGCAGTGAAGGCAGCTGAACCACTGGGAACACAATTTAGCTGCCAGTGTTTACAAGGACAAACTGGGTTCAGCATTGCCTTGGACACCATGATTACCACCTGCCACACAACAGTGGGGGGTGCGAGAGTGCATGTATGCGCACCTGCACGAATGCAGCCGCATGAAGGGACACAACTCTGCATGAGCAAATATGCATGCACACTGACTAATGAGCATGAGTGTAGGAAGGAAGGTGCACATGTGTGTGAGAATTTGCATGCATGTAGGCTGTTGGATTTAAAGTACTCAGCACTGATATGGCTACAGGCCTAGGACACAATCTTACAGATAGATGAGCTGATTTGAATGGTTAGTTCCAGCCAAGCTCCAGGCAAAAAAACAAACAAAGAGGCAGAGGGGTCCCTGTAGTATTAGAATTATGCGTGCTACTTTCAAAGTACGGAGCATTTCCTGCTATACAGAAGGGAAGAGAGAAGGCAGAGGTTAAACCAGGATTTTTTTATCCCTCTTGCAGCAAGACTATAGGGAGTATTTTCATTCCATTATATAAAAATAATTGTGTCCGACTTACTCAGTCTGGATCAGTGCCTTCCCCACCCCTCATTCATGGGTGTTTGTAGGAGGCAGGGTCCTGGGGCAATATAGTTGTGGGTGTAGGGGCTGGTAGGTTGGGGGTGCGTGTGTGTGTGTGTGTGTGAGAGAGAGAGAGAGAGAGAGCGCCACATGCTGAGGGCAACATAGTTGTGGCTGCATGGGCTTTTCGTCTGTGTGTGTGTGGTGTCCCTGCTCCCCAAGGAGTGCACTGGAGTGTAAAGACAGAAATTCAGAAGTAGAAATGAAACAGTTTTTTTTAAAAAGTAGCGAACTTAAAACATTGTTAAAGGTTAGAATGATTTAGAACACCCAGTCTGAGTGGCCACGCTTGGCTGTTCTCAGAGTACGTGTGAGGTGACTGCATGAACAGGACTTTTACAGTGGCCAGGAAAATTGCACTGCTCACAGCCACTTTCATTCCTCAGCTATCCCTGTGCGAAACCTGGTGGAGAAAGATACCTGCTTGCCATACAGGGAATTGGTACAGATCAGCTCATGCTTCACTCTCTGCCAGACTGGGAACAGGTGAACTCTTGACTGAACAGCTGCTCCCTTGACAGTAGGGGACATTTCAGCCATATGGTCTACTCCTGCATCTCCCTTGCCAGGGATTAATCTTATTCTTAAAACAATAAAAAAATTATGTCCAGTTTTATGCCAGATGCCCTCACACAAAGTGTGTGAATACCTGAAAAGACACAGGACAGGGAGTACATTTTTAAGGTCAGGCTTGATAAAGCCCTGGCTGGGATGATTTAGTTGGGGATCGGTCCTGCTTTGAGCAGGGGATTGGACTAGATGACCTCCTGAGATCCCTTCCAACCCTGATATTCTAGGATACATAGGTGGATACCCACAGCTAGATGCAGTCATGTGGTACTTCCATATGTGGATTATGCAATTTTTTATTTGATCTTTAGTATCATGCTGTAACATGAGAACATGTTGCCTGTTCCAAACAGCCAGATTTCTAAGAGTGGCATCACCTTCTCAGCAAATGCTAACTGGCTGGCTTCAGGGTGCTACCCTCAAGAATGACATCATAGTGTCAAAAATACCACTTGGCTGGCACTGTGAAAATAATTCCTATGATGATACTTTCAAATGTGACAATGTGCAGGGCTTGCCACTCATCGTTTAGTAGGAGATGAAATAACTTGTAAAAGACCATATTCCTATCTATGCACAGGAGCAGCATTAGGATCACAGCCATGGGGAAATAACAGGTTTAATATTGCAGTTACTAAGAAAGAAGGAAATTTAGGGTTAGGTAGCCCCCAGCCGGCAAGTAAGGGTTAAATGCCTATATGGAGAAGACATAATTACATTATCTGCTTACACTATCTGTCATAGGTACTGGAACTAGCGGTGCTGCCCTAACCCCTGGCTTAAAGTGGTTTCCACCATATACAGGTTTTACAGTTTGGTTCAATAGCTCTCAGCACCCGACCTTGTACAAATTGTTCCAGCACCACTGTTAGCTGCCCTGCTTGGAGGGAAGGGACTTAATCTGTGGCTCATTAAGAGGGTGCGTGCATGTGAAACTGTTATGGAGGCTGGATGGACAATTCAGTTCTTAGATGCAAATGTCTGACCTTCTGAGTGTTCCCTGAAGATCTCAGCCATGGTAATAAGCTGGACATTATAGCGTTCCTGGAAAGCCTCTATACTTTGTGAGCTAAAATGGTGTTGTATCAACCAGGCAAGTTATTAACAACTCCAACAGGACTTTATTTTTACAGTGGAAACCTCTGTACCAAGCTGTTGCTGCAACCTCTGTAACTCTCACTCAGCCTCCTCAACTCTCCCCCTCCTTCCTGTTCTTTCAGACTCCCAACAGCCAGTGCTCCCAGTCCTAATAAGTACAAACACATCTAAACACCACAAATGGCCAGGATTACAACAGTGAATTTCCATTCAAACCTGAATTTTCAACTCTAAACTTTCTCAAAATATCTTTTCCTACTGCAATTTCTTGCCAAAGGAGAGTGTTTGGGGCAAGTTAAATGTAATTTGACAAAAGATATTTTGGTGATGCGCTAATTAAACAGAAAAATAAGGCTTTAATTTTTGAAAAGTTTTCTATTTTTTATTTATGTATATATGTATTTATTATTTTAGGTGGGGCAGGGGGAACACCCGCTTGGGCTGTAATCTCTACATTTGTTTTATTCATTGTCTTTACTTCAGTGAGATCGAGTGTGAGATTCATTTTTACAAAAACAGCTGTCTATATTAAGGAAGTTTGTACTTTTGTAAGTACATCCAGGTAATTACATTAGTGCCAATTTCCTTAATGTAGACAGGGACTTCATTAACCTTGGTGATATCTACGATAAATAACTGAACCTCTGATAGAGCCATGATGTCTCCGCAGAGTTTGTAAACTTCGAGTGGTTGTGTGGAGTTTATAAGTTCCATATACCAGGTTGCTCGGTTTCAAAATGTGTTCACTGAAGTAGCAGGGCTTTAACTGAGCTCATATTTCTTTATCTTGTTGCCTGACAGTCTCCAGTAATTTAATATGAAGATCAAGAACCTGCTGTCCCTTCCCTGAGCAATAGCGTGCCGATATGTCCTCTCTTCAGCCCAGCATTCTCAGCTCAAAGCAGGGTGGAGGAAAAGGAAGAGAGAATTGCTGATAGCTTCTTAGCGCATCTTGTTAGCGTCAGATTTAGGTCGTTGGAAGTCATTACAAAAGAAGCTGCCTCTTAGTATTTCTTCTTATTTTATAGGCACTGCAAAATAAAGGCAGAAAAACTATAACTCTGGAGGGCTTCTCTTTCCTCCCTTTTGTGCTTCTGTCATCACAGTTGACTCTTCTGCTAAACTGCCTGGGAGCTGTCATCCTGTGTAGTCTCTATGGGATCTACAGAAGTCCAAAGCGCCAAAAAAAAAAAAAAAAAAAAGCGAGAAAATCTAGAAGGCCGATGAAAGAAGAGTGATGAGGCAAACAAACAACAAAAAGCCCGTGACCAGGCCGGACTGGTTGTACTCATTGTTTGCACATTCTGGAAATATCACTAATGATGAAGAAGAGGCAACAAATTGCTTTGAAGCCCTCTGTGATCCTCTCCCTATTCTCTGTCACCCTGGAGATGACCTGCGTGCATTGGTGTTTCTTTCTCCCCCCCCCCTCTGGGATTTAATAGATGTGGTAACCTTTGTGCTCTTTATTGTGCAGCCAGGAAATAACATTCCACTCAGTTAAGCCACATTGTGAGTGGAAATGCAGCCATCAGCTCAGGTGGACTTAAAATACTAAAGCTCTGAAAATCCAAATCATCTGACCTCCAAACGCTGCCGGGAGCTGAAAAGCTGCTCCGGGGAGAGAGGGGGCACTAGTTTTTTTTCCCCTCTGTCCCTCATATCTTTCTCCAACCTACCAAAAAACCCAATCATGCATCCATTGAAGTAGACACAAAAAATCCTGGGCCCCCATTCTCCCACTACAGCATACAAATAATTCCTATTGACTTCAGTGGCAATGACTCAAATTCTGCCCTGAGAGAATAGGGCACAAAACTGTACCTGTCACTGCACTATATTCCAGTATTGCCTAGGTGCCTGTTGAGCATGGTGCCTTACAAACGGAGATAGTCCCTGCCCTGAAAAGCTTACAATCTGAGCAGATGAGACAAACAAAGAGAACGTGGACAGGAGTTTGGTAACCCACTGGGTCCCCAGCTCCAGTGCTAAGGAGAAGTACCTGAACTTGAATTTTGTGCCATCCGCATGACCCCCGAAATGGACTCAGGGTGCAGATTGGGAGAAAAGAACCTGTACTAGACTTCTGTGCTGTTGGGGGATAAGCACTGGCTGCAATCACTTGGAAGAGCCTTAAATCGGCCATGTGTCCATGCTGTGAATGGATCCTGTCCCCACTATAAATCATTCGCATTAGTCTGATTGCTGGTGAGTGTTCCACGGCAGCCAGAAAAGTCAGCAAGTCCCAGTGGGAATCTAGGGCAGCTAGGTTCAGAACACCTGCACCAGTTTACTGGTGTTAGCAGCCCTGTCCATCTAGTCAGTGTCAGCTTCTTCACTGAGTGGGTGCAGTGCTGTTCAGAAGTGATACGAATCCTCAGGAAGGGACAATTTATAGCATGCATAGAGTAAGTGGAGTGCTGTAGTTTGGTCAGTTTCAGCCAAGCCATAAATCTTTGTCTTAGATCAAGTCAAACTGGTACTAAATCTTCCCTTAAAGTTTGTAAGACATAGTGCCAAACCCAGCCCTCTTATTAGCAGGTACAATCCCATTGACGGCAAATACTTGTTTGCGTGTAGGTAAAGGCAGAATGTGACCCATCGTACCCTGATTATAACCTAATTTTGCTTCCCCTCTTTGCCTTGTTTCTTTTTTTCCCCCATTGTCTGCCTTTCCCTCTCCTCCTCTTTCTAATCCCTTGCTGGTTTTATCCCCTCCGCTATCTGTCCCCTCTTCCTTCTTCTGTCTCCATGGTTCCTTCACCCTCTGCTTGATCTTTTTTTCTGAAACGTGTCGTGTGGTCTTAACAGCAGTGATGCTATCAATAAGCTGTGCTTCTACTTGTCTAACCACTGCACACCAGACAGTAGGGGGGAGGGAATCTCAGTAGTCTGTGCATTGGCCTGCTAAACGCAGAGTTGTGAGTTCAATCCTTGAGGGGGCCATTTGGGGCAAAAATCTATCTGGGGATTGGTCCTCCTTTGAGCAGGGAGTGGGACTAGATGACCTCCTGAGGTCCCTTCCAACCCTGAGATTCTATGATTAGGGCTGCAAGTGACCCCTGTCCATCATTTAAACACAGAATTCTGGGTTTAAAGGGGCAGACCTTGTTTTCTTATTCTCCAGATACAATTCTAATTCTCAGTGAGCACACTGAGACAAGCCATTTCATCTTTTGCCAAATAATAACTCTCTCTCTGTCAGCCAACCTTTCTGGGATTGTCACACCCTGTAATAGATCAGATCTGGAGGAAAAAAAAAAAACAAAACAAAAACTCGTAACACAACATATTCCAAGATTTCCTTTGTGTTGGGCAACAGCATTTGGGCCTGTAAGAAATATCCTTCCCTCTTGGATTATGTGATAAGTGACGTTGGCCGTTTATATAGAGCAGGAAGAAGGAATGAACTGCATAAGGTAGATTGAAGACAGGGTAGAGGGAAATGGTGTCTCTATAGACAACAGGTGAAAGGCATCAAATAATACAGAGGGGACATAGTCGTCTTTCCTCATCATTTGGTGCAGGGCAGCCCAGAGGATTCAAGGGGCCTCGGGCAATGCAATTTCGGAGGCCTCTTCCATATAAAAAATTACAATACTGTATTCTTGTGGGGGCCCCTGCGGGTCCGGCGCAAATTGCCCCACTTGCTCCCTCCCCATGGGCAGCCCTGGGAAAAATAAACCTTCTTCATCTCAGCACAAATCCAGTTTTGAGAAACTTCTTTACAAGGTATCACTGGTTCTCAACATTAGCTAGTGCTAAAAGGCACTAAAGCTCATTAAAAGAGTTGGACAAATGTGTGCCATCAAACCGTTTTTAAAAAGCAGAAAAAAAATCACGGACAACATCTGCTTTTCTTCAAAATTTGTTGTGGTTTTTTTAATTGAAAAGTTGAAATTAGTCTGCCAAAACCTGAATATGGTTTGGGGTTTCAGAAGTGTGTGGCCAAATATCTGCTGCTTGCTGTGTTTGATTGTTTAAAGAAACAATAAAAAACTTCTGCTTAAAAAAAATCCAAAACTTTTTGAACTACCTCAGCTTGTGACCAAACGCCTGAACCTATCCAGTCAGAGATTTTTCCAGGTTTCTGATACGCTGCTGGCTTCCTTGACTCATATCTGTCTCCATAACTTTGGGTTCATTTAGGTTAGAATATAAGAACACTCATATTGGGTCAAACCAAAGGTCCATCCAGCCCATTATCCTGCCTACCGACAGTGGCCAATGCCAAGTGCCCCAGAGGGAGTGAACCTAACAGGTAATGATCAAGTGATCTCTCTCTTGCCATCCATCTCTACCCTCTGACAAACAGAGGCTAGGGACACCATTCCTTATCCATCCTGGATAACAGCCATTAATGGACTTCACCTCCATGAATTTATGTGTTTCCTAGAGACTGGCTCCATGGAGTCCCTCACAAACTGGAGATGGTTACTGTGGGTTTGTTTTTAGTATATCTTATGTACGTACTCCACGAACTGAGCATTTGAACTTGTTCCAAATCTGGGATGAGCCTATGTTGTGAAAACTGAAATGCTCAAAATAGCACATGCATGTGAATGGACATAGAGTGTTAAAATTAAATTACCCCAGGGGTTCTCAAACTGGGGGTCGGGACTCCTTAGGGGGTCGTGAGGTTATTACTGGGGGTCACGAGCTGTCAGCCTCCACCTCAAACCCTGCTTTGCCTCCAGCATTTATAACAGTGTTAAATTATATATAATATGTGTGTGTGTGTTTTTAGTTTATAAGGTGGGGGAGGTCACACTCACAGGTTTGCTATGTGAAAGGGGCCACTAGTACAAAAGTTTGAGAACCACTGAATTAACCCCTCTGGAGCCTCAGGGAATGCAGGGGAGGGGGGTCTCCCTTGGTAGGATTGGGGGAGGTAGGTGGTGTAGGATATTGCTCTTCTCATGTGATCCCTCCCCCAGTGGCTAATTTTAAATGAGGCTACCCTCCCCTGACACGAATCTCCCTATGACACTGAAATTAAATATAGACTATAATTTGGCATTTGAGAAGTGAAGGGGATGGTAGCCCTAATGGAAAAGCTAACAGCTTGGCTCTTCTGCAAGCCTCAAACTGCTGAATGAGCTTTAAGGTAGGGAAGGCTGTGCCTCTCAGTCTGTCCCTGCCCCCTATCTGACCACCCACTTCCTCCCCCCTGACTGCCCGCCCACCTTAGAATCCCCAACCCATCCTGCTCCTTGCCCCCTCACCGTCCCCCAGACACCCTCCACTACCACCCCTAGACCCCACCCCTGCTCCCTGTCCTCTGACTGCCCCAACCCCTATCACCCCCTCCCTGAGTCCTGACAGACCCCCGGAACACCCACGATCCAACCCTCCTGTTCCCTGTCCCTTGACCACCCCCTCAACCTCTGCCCCCTCCCTGTCCCCAGGTCTCCCTGCCCCTTGGCCAACCCCCCCGGCCCCAGCCCCTTACCTCTGGCTCCCCTCTCACTTGGAGCCTCAGCACAACCAGGAGCTTCGCTTGATAGAGGCAGCATGTCTCCAGCAGGGCCTGAGCTCTGCCCCGCTCAGAGCCATGCAGTCAGGGGGCGGGGCTGAGAATCCCTGGGGTACTTTAATTTTAACATCCTATATCCATTGACAGTCTAATAGTCCAGTCACATTCCCAGTGGTAGGTGGGGGAGGGCCCAGGCCTGTAGATGGTAACCACGTGCTGTGTCCCCTCCAACTGCTCAGTATGTTTCCCTGGGTCACTTCCCCATGGTTCCAGCACCTTCTTCACCCATACCTCAGTGCCTCAGCATGTCAGTCTTAGTAGCCAGCCAGGAGCTCCCTCTTGCTCCCCTGGTCCCTGCCAGCAACTGCTCTGTCCATGGTGCTGCATAGGGTTGCCAACTGTCCAATTTCTGAAAACCAGACACACTTGCTCCACCCCCTCCCCAAGGCTCCATCCCTGTTCACTCCTTTCCCCTGCAATCAAAACAAAAACACATAAACCCCAAAGCAGGAATTATTGCAGAAAATGGCATTTTTCCTATCCCCTCATTCAATCTTAACCATTATCACAATGTGTTCAAAGGAACGTGGCGGTGGTGAAGATTTGCTGCAATTTTTATATTCATATTTGTCAGGGTACTTTAGGAAAGTGTCGAGGAGTTGCACACTACTACTACAATAAGTGCCATTACCGCTATCTCCAACACTGCACTGAACCAAAGATGCTAAAGAAAAGAAGGAAAAGACTGCTGCCATAACAACCCTTCAAAAGAGAACTGTCGGGATACTGATAGTTACTACACAAGGTAGTGTGCATCATGAAATAAAAAACAGAATGCATTTCAGCAACAGAAACCTACTAGGATGCTCCTTCTTTCCTCTGTACAAGGAAAGAAAAACATGGGCTTTTGCCAGCTGCCTCTTCATTTTGGCTGAAAAGTTCATTCTTTCGCCTCTCCTCTGTCCAAAGAGACAGCATCCTAGTCTTAACTTCACCAAAATCACATTTAGATCAGATGACACATTCCTCTCTGCAGAGATCTCTGAGCTGTACAGAGAAAAAGTTCCACAGCTCAACTAGGCAAGTCCTGTAATAACCCCAACAAGGCGGCGGGTATTTAAGACTCTTTTTAGGTAATATGACTGAGGGAAGAGGGAAAGGGAGGGAAGAATGTAGGGAGAAGAAGAGATATTGACTCTATTGAACTAAATCTCCAGTGCCCACTCCCCGCAAGAAAGATGCAGCACATAGTAATTCCAGGGTTTGGGGATCTGGGGGTGGGGGAGGCATTGTGGTCTCTTTCTCCTGGGGAAAGAGAGGGAGGGGAGCAGTCTCTAGGTCCTGCCACGTATGTGTGTGGGTGCATGGGTAGAGTGCATACCCAGGAAGGGGGCGGGGGTGAGGCTCAGAGCCAAGGCAGCCCCACCGAGGAAGCAGGGCAAACAAGGGGTTTGCCGCAGGTGCTGGCTGGACACATGGCAGCTTTGGGCTCTGGGCAGGAGGGAAATCAGCAGACAGGTAAAATGCTGCTCATAGCCCACTGCCCCCACCACGGGCCAGTGGATCTCCTCTGCCTGGTGGGAACAGGGATCCTTGTGCTGGGCTGAGCAGGGATTCCTCTCCTTGCAGGCTGCACCCAACAGGGGGCACAGCAGGCACACAGATGGGGGGGCATGCTCTGCCCCAGCTATTCACTTGTGCAAGGTAGGAGCTGGTGAAGCAGGGGCACTGTCTAGGGCGGCGGGGCAGCAGCAGCAGCAAGGGGAGTGGCAGAGCCCGGGCTGCTCCTGGGAATGCTCTCGCTGTCCATCCCCAGAGCTGCTGCTGCCGCCAGTACTGCCCCCACTGGATGAGGTGGCAAGGGAGACTGGATGAGGTGGCAGAGTGGGCGCATGCTGGGTACAGCAAAAAGGGGGGACATGGACGCTTGCTGTCCCCCACTACCAGCTCTGTCCTGTGATCCCCTCGCAGAGCCTCCCTGCCCGCATCCCTGCGGGCGGCAACCAGTCTTTGGGTGTCCAGTCAGTGTTTGTGACTGGACACTGTCTGGTGCCCTGTAATGGGGTCAGCACCCACCTCTCATGCATGCCCCCTTTTTTCTGTCCGATATACCTGCAATCATCGCCTTTTCAGCAGCAGCACTTGCCTCTCACAGGCAGTCCCATTTGCTTAGCTGGGGGTGAGACTGCTTTTTGTTTTAGTTCTTATATCAGGGTGGCACCCCCTTCTGAGGAGCACCCCCCTGGCTGATAGTTCTCTCAGTGGGTCTTCAGCGACTCAGCCCCCCAGCCGAGCCACATACACTGTCCCCCCTTCCAAAGGTATAAAGTTCTGAGTTCTTATCACAGCCCTTGTATGGGGCTATAGGTCTTAGGCTTCTTCCCAGTGGCACTACCTTCTTCAATCACCGAGCCGGGACCCATCCTGGTACCTGCAGCTGGTAGTGTTTCAGCAGGCCTCCCTGGGCTCAGTCTTCAACCAGACCAGCGGGGTACATCTCAGTTCCTTTGCTGGCCTGGCCAGGTTCTATGCTCAGTCCCCCTGGGCTTCAACCTGCCTGCATTGACCTTCCACTGGTCCTGCTGCTCTTCCTGCCAGCCAGGCACCTGGTCTTTAGTAGCCTTCTCTTGGCTTCTGTCCTGTCTGCAGTGAGTGCTCTACAGTGAGCTGTCTGTGGTACTGCTGTTGCCCTTTCAGACAGCCAGTCACCCACTCTTCACTCTTCAAGCTCCGCCCAGCAATTGAACTTCTCTGCTCTGCTGCTTGTCTTGTATACAGGGCCAGCTTTAGGATGTGCGGGGCCCAATTCGAAAGCGCTGCCACCAAAATGCCACCAAAGACAGCAGCAGCAATTGTGCTGCTGCTGAAGATAGCAGTGGCAATTCGGCGACAGCTCAGTCAGTTGCCACTGTTTCTGGTAGAGGGTCCTTCCTCGGCAGCAGTTGTCTTCCAGGGCCTTACTTTGTGGGGCCCCTCTTCCGGACACTGCGGGGCCCTCTGAGGCACAGGGCCCAATTCACAGGAATCAGGGGAATCGGCCTAAAGCCAGCCCGGCTTGTATAGGGCCCTTCTGGCCCCAGATTGGTTGCTCCAGCAGCCCTTCTGATTGGCTGCTTTTCTGCAGCCACTCTATGCTGTCTGAGGAATTCTCTCTGCTCTCATCTGGAGCAGGGTGATGCAGAGACACAAGACCTCCTAGAGGGGGCCCCCAGACCTAGTCCATCCTGCCATATGCTCTTTTCAATTTGACTTTCTGGTCAAAAACTGATCACCTGGCAAGACTAGTGCTGTAGGACTCTCAGCCTGCTGGAGATACAGTCCTGACTTCTTGAGCTCCCAGCAGCAACTGATGACCTCTGGCACAGCAGCTTCTTTTATATAAACCTGCTGGGCCCTGATTGGTTGCTCCCTGCAACTCTTCCCAGATTGGCTGCACCCAACACAGACTCTCTAGGCTGCTTGGAGGATTCACCTCCACTGCTCATTTTGCACTTGTGTGGGGTAGACACTCCATCACAGGGGTGATCATCTGCCAATATTCTCCATTATTAATGTGCCAATCCAAAGACCTCTGAGCATCACATGATGTTAAAACAACAAGGACAGAGAGGAAGTATTTAGGGAGATGCACTTATAAGGGAGTGCATAAAACTTTGAGTGAGTATCTGGGAAAACACCTCATTCTGGTAAGTCTCCTCCATGCAGCTCCCTCAATATTGGAGAAAATGAGTTAGGTGGTGAGGACTATCAGAATGTTAATCAGGAGTGAAGACTGCTCATTTAAAGCACAGGACTCTCAGAAGAGCTGAGTTTATTTGCAGTGCAAACTCTGCCAAGCAAGGAAATCACAAATTTAGGCAACCTTCATGCCCCATATTTTCCAGATGAGGAAACTGAGGCACATAGCTGTGAAAAGACTTGCCCAAGGTCATATACAGGAGGACTCTCTTGATTTTCAATAGTCTGCCTTAATCACAAAAGTACACCAACTCACATACTATCACTGCACATATCTATACATTATGTGTCTGCATAGTTCTTACACATTCCACTAAGGCTGCTTGCATGAGCTGCTCTGCTGCTTTTGGTGTTCTCGAGAAGACAAGTCTCCACTACAGGTACTACAGCACAAAAGCATCATTTCAGTATGATTCATACATACGTGTGCTGAGTGTGCACACATCCAATGCACACATCTGCATACATCCTAATACTCACATATGTGCATACATACATCGTCTGCAGACAAGCACATATATAAATAGGGAGGCACATACACACAGGTGTGCATATGTCATGTATATGGACATAAGCACTGGTGCATATGTATAGGGCCAGATTTATAGATGGTACCAATCAGTTTAGGACCTACTCAACATGGCCATAACGCATGCACAGAGTCCCACATACACACAGGCATATGTACTGGACACACATTCATAAGCACTGGGATGCAGCGTTACAGCTGCCAGTTTGGCCATCTCCCAGCTCAGGTTTCAAATCCATCATGTTCCGGCCAACAAGAACCTCTGGTTCATTTATAAGGTATTGATGGAAAGGCTGCAAGTGGCGGAGTGTGATACAGCAGAGCCCTGTTGAACCAATTAGGGTTAACACATTTCTGGTTAATGAGAGGTGCTGGTCATGATTGTAAATTAATATTTTCCAGTGGCTACCCATGTACTCAAGTGTCAGTATTGATCAGACTTAACTCTGCCCAGTTAATGTTGATGGATTCAACAGTACCATACACGCCTGCTCATCTGTTAGCCTATCAAGATAAGCCCTGGACTTTTCCTAAGAGCTCTATTTGTTGTCATCGGGAATATTGATATATCTCAGTGCTAAACACTGGCCAACACTCTCAGAGGACATGATACTGCTCTAGAAATCATCCCAGACTGGATGACTCACAGCGTGGAATCACAGTTGCTTATTTTTCCCTTCACAGGGCTGTCTTTGGGTAAGGGGAAGCAAAGGATCCTCCTTCTGAAACTCGGGCAGTTTTACTGGGATCTCCGTATGTCCCCTGCGTCAAAGCAGCACAGGGTCAGATAAGCAGAAAGTTCCATTTAGTTGCTAACAGCAAATTTCATTACACAGTACAGATGAGCTGAAGCTGCCAAACTGGGAGCAGGATTTTGACCCTAACCCCTCCTCTCTCCAAAATGAACTGTTTGGAACTCTGAGAGCCAGAGGTTCAGGTGAATTTAAGCCTCCAGTCGCATGGGGGTGTGGCATACCAGGGGCTCTGGACATGTGGGGAACGGCCTGCAAGAGGCACAGAGCGGGAATGAACTGGCACTTTTGGGCTTCTAATATAATTCTCTGTGCTGCTAGCCTGACTCTGAGTGGCAATCTGGTGTGCGGACACTGTGCCTTGTGGACGGGATGTGGCAGTGGCTATCAGTAAGAGGATATTATGCTCCAAGTCGAATGTTCGCTTTCTTCATATCAGAAATGCACATACCTCCACCTCCAGCATGGGGAAACTGCATAAAGACTAAAACCTCAACCCCGCCCATAAAAGCCCATTCTAAGCTGAAATGTAACCACATAAGAGGCTGGCGCAGGGGAGAACGTTTTGCCTCTAAGGCTGGAGTCTTCCCCTGCAATTAGCAGACAATTCCCATTAGTTTCAGTTGGAATTGCACCTGTAGTGCAAGAAGCTGAACTGGAAAAAAAAAAAAAAAAAAGAGGGTGAGAGGTTTCAGGTGGGGTCTGGTTTGGTGTGACACCAGGGGGTCAGAAGTGCAAGCTGGTGGCCAGAACACAGGCCCCTCTGCATATAGCACTGGCTCTGTGCATGCTCAGTAAAAGTCTCTTTCCTACAACTCAGCCTGCCTGCTGCATCATTGCTACTGAAACAGCACTTCCTTAGGTAAAGGCTGGATTTGGTTCTAGGCAACCAGTCTGCATCAGAGGTGATTAGCAAAAGACTAATAAGTGGTGGCCTGACTCATGTTTCTAGTGGACAAAACAACAACTCCTCCTCACTGCCATGACTGTACCTTATTAGCCTCTATAGTATCGGTCGCAGCAGATGGACCAAAGTCTGAATGGACCCTGGAGTGTGAACTCCACCATAACACCAGAGAGGTGCAGCTTCCAGAGAGGATCTCCACACACTCTTGTTTGGCAGCATGGGGAAGCCTGCACTGCTGCTGCCACCTGTGTCAAGTTTGTCCTTTGGATGAGTGAAGGACACCTGTCTCCAGAGCTCTTAACCTGACAATTTTCACCATTTGCTAAATTAAAAAATAACCACTTGACATCAGACATTGTTAAATAGCATGTCTTCTTGCCCCGCAGTAATAGCCATGGTTTAACAGCCACAGATATGTTGCTGTTGTCTTTTTTAATTTCATTTAAGTAAAAAATAAAATGCAAAGCCATTTGGCCTCATGCCACCCAACACAAGACTGCAGAGCAAGTGAATTATAGGGCAATATTTCACAACATGTCATGTCTTATTACTTAACTAATAATAATATTTACCCAGGGTTTTCCCCAAGCATCTGAGACAGGTTTAAAAGAAATCTTGATTAAAGAATGACAGTCAAAGTATTGGCTATTAAATATAAATAAGAGTAATATGAAGAGAGGGGAAGAGTTTACTGTTGTATCCTGGTAGTTTGCAGTAAATCAGTATGATGTGCAACTTCTTTCTCTACTGTTCTTCCCATCGCCAGCTCTTCAGACTCCAGCCAACACAGAACGTTGCCTGCCTTCTCACATGGATGAAGAAGTGCAGCTGTAGTGAACTGTGGCTCCTCATTGACAGATGTAATAGTCAGCAGTAGGAACTGATACTGATCTTTGAGACAATAATTGTTAGCTAGGAATAATTAGCGAGCTTTTACCCTTGCTGGGATTAATCACTAGGGAAACATGATCATACATACCATTGTATTACAACCCCTGTCCACCAAGAATTCACCGAGCCCCCATTTATTTCAGGATCCAGCTCAAAATGGCCTGTATTGTGGCAGGAGCTATTCAAGGTTTGTAAAGCACTGTTAAGTGCAAAAATCATCAGAACGCTGCTGTCCAGCAGCCAGGGACCTTGCAGCCCCGCACGCCTGCAATTTCTTTTGACAGCTGTCCCTTCCAATCATTTTCAAAGCACACTGGCCACTCTGTACAGACCCCAGCACAAGCAGCTGGGCTAGAATTCTCTTTCAGAAGAATGTGCCCCACCCATCAAGATCTATAAGCACACATGTAAATTAATATAAAAGTATTCCATTAAGCTTAGTTATGTGCAAAATATCAGGAAATTTGTGATAAAATTGTGAGAGTTGGTGTCATGGGGTCTACTCACCACTAGGGCACTTCTTCCTGGTGGGGATTAGCGCCTTCCAGGAGTGATGGCCCCTGGTGCTACTGGTTCACACACCCTGCTCAGGGTGCTGTCTCTTCATGGTTTGGCCCTCCAGCCAGGTGACTGTATGTATTCCCATTTGGGAATATCAAAGTCTCCACGTACAAACTGTCTCAGGCAGTCTTCCTATTCACTGCCCAGACTGCGCCACTTCCCCAGTGGCTGGTAGGGTCTGCCTTCTACTCCAGGTTCCAGTACAGGAACTCAGTATCTAGCAATTATGGTCTTCTTGTTCCCAGACCCTGTTGTTATTTCCATGGACTCCTTCCTACATCATCTGGTTCCCTTGTCTCTGGATTTACTAGCCCAAATTGGCCCTCCCAAGGAGTAACTGGAGACTGCTTTCATTACAGCCTTTTTCTGTTGCCAGCTTCCTGGCTTTATACCAGCACTGTTTCATCCTTCTCAGCTGGGCTCCATCATCAATCAGCCTTCCAGTCCCTGGCTGTCTCTCAGGTGCAGCCTATCAGTGAAGTAACCTAACCTGCTCGCTCTGTTTTGTGTGGGGTGGACACCCTGTTACAGTTGGCAATTGGCATGTTAACTCTCTGAGCAGGCTCACTGTGAACTAAATTTTTCTGGATGACTGAGCAGAAGAAACAAGTTTAAAACAGATACAAGGAAATATTTGTACACAATGTATCGGTAACCTATGGAACTGATTGCCACAAGACATCAATGAGGCCAAGGGCTTAGAAGGATTTAAAAAAAAATTATGTGTTTATATTAATAGTAAGAACATCAATAGGATAGATAGGATAAACATCTGGAAAAGGATATAAACTCCTTTATATCCCTATGCATCAGAGCATCAGTCAACCAGTAACTACCTGTACCAGTAACGTGGTGAGGAAGAAACTTCCTCTTTGATAGATCATTTCAAAATGCTTCATTCTGAACGTTTTTCACCTTCCTCTGAAGCATATGGTACTGGTAATGGTTGGAGACAGACTGCTGGGGTAGACAGGCCCTCAGTCTTACAATCTAACTCAGGAACATGGGTTGTGCGCTCATCCATTTATACAAGTGCTGTGACTTCCACCCAGCCGACCTGCCTTCTGAAAATTTCCTAATTATTATTAAAGGTAAAAACTAGAAACTTCACATAGCAAAGGGTATAAATCAAAGGGCGTAAATGGTGCAAAGTAAAATTAGAGTTTTAAATCGGGTCAGTTTATGCTACTATTTGCATAGTCCCTTTAAAGTGATAGAGGAGCGAGGTCTACCCACTGACTCACCAGCACCTGCAGCACCAGTTTGCCTCTTGAAGGTCTCCCATCAACAAACCAAACAGCCCCAAATGTCCTTAACTTATAAAAGGAACTAAGATCACAAGCTGATATGTATGCAAGCCAGCACTGAGGACTGTAAATTGTGTCAATTATATAGCCTTACATTATCCGATTAATGGGCCAAATCCTGCAGTCCTTACTCGGGCAAAACTCCACTAAGCTCCAGGAGAATTTTGAATGGAAAAAGGCTTCAGGATTTGGTCCAATGGCTGTAATATTGGAGCAGGTTCCAGTTTCCCATCAGGAACATCCTCTGAAGAGGCCTTATGGACCTGGCTGCCCTAAGGAGCCCTTGACATCACACCAGCAATCAGTCATCTGGTGGATTCCAGAACCAAGCACGACTGCTGCATATAGTGACTGGGGACCAGACCTGAGGCAATGCAATATTTACCCTCTTGAAATGGGGCTCTCTCCTATTCCCTAAAGAGCTGGCCTTTCCATCTGTCAGAAACTCAGCTTGCAGGATTCCCCCAGACCTGCCCCTTACTGGGTAGTTCCATGGCATTTTCTCAGCTGTGTGGAAAACACTTCCTTGTCGGAAAGGAGCATTTATGCATATGTGTTTATATTGGTGGAGGAAACATGGGGAGGTTTTCTGCAACTTTTACCTTTGCAGATTGTGTGCAGCCAGTGTGCTACAGCTGGATATTGCTAGAAGGTGACAGTGGGATGAGGGGCCAAGCAGAGGCTCAGTCTGCCAGCCAGGTCTCCTCACCAACAAGGAGATGCAGAGCATAAGTCATAGAGTGTAACACATGCTTGCCCTGCCCAGGTAAGCAAGGAAGCAGTTGCACCAGAGCCCTACTTCCTTTTGGATCATTAGCCGATAGGCCAGGTGATTTGAAGACTCTCAGTTCTTTAAATTGGTCATTTCATCACAGCTACTTCTCTGAGCCTGCCTGCATCCACTCCAGGCTGCACTATATCTTGTCTGTCCTTTCCCTGTTCCCCTCTATACAACAGCACCCTGCCTCAGACCCTCTGCATTCAATCTAGCTTTCCCCACACCTTGTCCATGCTCTGTATCACACCCATCAAGCCCCACCCTAGCTTCCTCTGCATCTTCCCATCTCTCAGTCCAAGCTCCTCTGTTCCCCATACAAGTTGTCCTTTCTTCACACTGAGAACACCTGCTGCTGCTCTCACACACGCCAGCATAGAGTATCCGCAGGCCTGCCAGTTCTCTTTGGAATTAGACTCCCTGGACAGTCAAAGCAAGTCTGTTATTAACTCTGCCAGCTGTTTCATCACCCACACTCTCTGCATGCCAGCCACAAAGGCCTTTGTTCTTCTGGATACTCCTCCCAACTGGTTCTAAGTAGGTGGTTTATCACCCAGCTGCAGCAGATTTCACCACTGTGAATTCTCTCTCCTCCCTCGTCCCTCTGTACTTCAGAGAAAGAGCCTCCATCTGTCCCCTACCATTCCTCTTTAATCTTTTTTGGCTCTGTATCATCCTTCTAGACCTAACCCCTTTTACTGGACTTTTTCTGTCCCTCTGTGTTGTTCAACAAGTTGTCCCAGAGCTCTAAGGAGGGAAGAAATGGCCTATAGATGGCAAAGCACACTGGTGTGGGTTAACTTGCAACAGGCTGGTTGATTCAGTCTTGGTGCACAAGCATGTGTGCGGCATGCACTTGTATGTGTGAGTGAGTGAGAGACTTTCTTATACAGGTGCATGGAGCTCTAACCTTTGCAGTTATGGGAGATGTCATCAACACCCCAATTACAGCTCCCATCAGGCTCCACAGCCCCACAGGCAAATGCAGTTTAGTGTCAAACTGTCTTGAAATGAAATGTTTTGAACTTGCCAAACTGAATTTTTTTGGAACATCTTGTGTGAAAAATTGCACTATTTTGACGCTACATCCTGATTTGGGTGGAAGGTGATGTCCCAATACCAGACGGAAATTCCGAGTTTGCTCAGTAGTAGTAGTTACCTCTCCAGAAATGCTGCGAGGCTTCCCACAAATAATCCCAATGGCCTCCTAGTGTTCTGGTTTCCAGCCGCTTCCCTTCTCCCTCTTTGCTGCTAGACCTGCCCTCTCATTAGGAAAGCATAACATGCGTGAGGATGGGCATAAATCATGGAGAATCAAATCCCTAAGGGTTCTCTTCTTCCTCTTTGGGAGCCTAGCACGGTTCAGTGGAGCTCGGGAATGAAATGGGGACAGACGTGCCCACAGGGAAGAGGGAAACCCTCTGGTGAGAGAGCCCTGAGGCAGAGGCAGCTGCAGAGAACAGGGTGGACAGCTAAATGGTCCTCTGGTCTCAGTGGAAGAGACAACAGGATGGTTGGGGTGGAAAACCACATAACCTACTCAGGAGAGCCCCAGTGGAAAGAGCAACAATGGTGGTGGGGTACAGGAAGGGAAGCAGAGAGTTCGGACCCAGCAGTCAGAACAGCAGCTACAGAGGGATAGATGATATATTCAGAAGAACCCTGGTTTCAGTGGGAGAAGGAAATCAGGTAAATCCTGTCTCTGACTTAAGTAATTGGAGCAGAAGCCACAGAGATGGGGCAGTAGGAGGATCTCAGAGTGAAAACAGGCCCCATGGGGAAAAGAGAGTGGTGTGGCTTCTGGTGAACTGATCAGGAAAGCCCTATCCTGTGAGGAGGTTCACTCCTGCCCACTCCCATCTGACTGATTTTCTCTCCTGAGTAGAGTGCATGCACGTCTCTCTAATCCAGCATGTTTGCCTCCAGGCCAGAGAAGCTGTCACTAATTGACTCAGTCTTGTGAGCAACATAGCAGGAGAGCTCTTCCCAGCAGGAAGTGATAACATCTGGCATTGAGAGAAGGCAGCGTGGGTTTATTAGACAGCTCAGACAGCTGGGATTTGGTGGGCTCTCGGGTGATGGAGAAGAAGATCTTTAGGTTTCAGTCATCACCACAAGAAGCATTCCTGCAAATTCCATATGCTGCAGATGATCAGACCTCTTGATTTGCACTGTAACCTTCTAGCTAGTCCATGGTGAGCTAAGTAAAGGAGT
Organism: Chelonoidis abingdonii; assembly: GCF_003597395.2. Lineage (NCBI taxonomy): Eukaryota > Metazoa > Chordata > Testudines > Testudinidae > Chelonoidis > Chelonoidis abingdonii. The sequence continues at coordinate 160,101,293 of NC_133769.1, read as the reverse complement.
GACAATAAGGGTCATTTGGGGATTGGGTGTCAATTATTGTAGGCAATGAGTCACAGTGCTTTACTAGATCATTGACCACCCTAGACCTAGAGAGGAGAGGTTTTTCAGCTGGGGTGTTTTGGAAGTTTACAGGACTTTCTCAGGGGCAGGATCATACGGGCTGTTCAGTTTCTTGGTGGAAAGACCTAATGTCTCTTTGGAAGAGCTGGTGCTGGTTGGGCCAAGAAGCAGACAAAATGCTAATGTCCCTGATGCCCTCTCCTGAACTGAAGCTCAATGCCAGTATGAGCTCAGCTTAATATTCAGGACTGCTGACTGCTTGGGCAAGTCCTAAAGTTGCCATGGTGGAGGTGAGATCATGGAGCAGCTTATTGGTGGTGGTATCTACATTATAATTGAAGTCACCCAATATTTTAAGCTTAGGGCATTCCCATAACAGGCTCAAGACTAATGCCATCAGTTCACCCACGAAGCTAGTAGGACTGATTGGAAAACTGCACGCCACTCATATTCCCATGTTGGAGGTGTCCCAGGATTGGCAAGGCAGGTGGATTCACTCAAATGATTGGGATTTTGGGTTTCATTTTCATTGTGACTTCAGGATGGGAGTTTGATCTTGGGGCTTCCAGGTCCATCTGAGTTGCACAAAAGGTTCCATCACCAAGATGCCAAGCTCCAAACAGAAATAACTAGTTCTGTGTTTATAGTACATTATTTGTATAGTACTAGATCATGTTTTGAGGAACAGATCAGCAAGATCCATACTCTAACATTCCCTTGGTTTTGGCAAGTTCACCATTCCCTTGTTCAGCTTTTCAAAACTTGACTTGGTTGGGACTGTGACAGTATCTCCCATAAGGCTTTAGGGAAATATGCTTAGAATGTGTTTTATGCTACATATGCCATGTAACATATCTCAAAGGTTATGACCTACTGAATGTATTAATCCTATTTGTATGCATGTATCATTTTTGTATTCAAAGTTATGAATGTTATGAATGTTGGCAGTGTACTGGTTTGAGTTCTAAATAACCTTAGTAGACCATTTGGTCAGTTCCTGGAGAAAGGAATGTTAAAATTAAGTACCTAATCAAGAAACACTTAAAGGACAATGGATTTTGGAAGGCTCCAATCCATGTAAGAAGTCTACTTGAGGACGTTCAAGGTAGCATGTAAACAATGGATTCTACCTGTAAAAACTGTGAGTCATGATGGACATATGACTTGCCCAGCTGACTCCTAAACTCCATCTTGGAGCTGGACTTTGCATAGGAGTAAGGAGGGGGTCTCCACCCACCCATAGAGAAAGTCTATTTAAACCTCTGGGAGACCCCTCCATTTTGTCTTCAGCTGGCTGAAGAGGGAGCCTCTTCACCCCGCAGGATACTTGAAAGAAACTGGAACAAAGGACAGTAACTACAGGGGGTGTGAGTGATTGCTGGACCAGGCTAAAAGGAGATTAGTCTGTAAAAGGGAGCATTCTGGAACTGGTGAGGATCTTATCTGTATTCAGTTTGAATAGACATAGATTTGCGTATTTTATTTTATTTTGCTTGCTGACTTACTTTGTTCTGTCTGTTAATTCTTGGAACCATGTAAATCCTACTTTCTGTATTTAATAAAATCACTTTTTACTTATTAGTTAACTCAGAGTATGTATTAATACCTGGGGGAGCGAACAACTGTGCATATCTCTCTATTACTGTTACAGAGGGTGAACAATTTATGAGTTTACCCTGCATAAGCTTTATACAAAGTAAAACGGATTTATTTGGGTTTAGACCCCATTAGGAGTTGGGCATCTGAGTGTTAAAGACAGGAACACTTCTGTTAGCTGCTTTCAGGTAAACCTGCAGCTCTGGGGCAAGTAAGTCAGACCCTGGGTTTGTGTTGCAGCAGATAAGAGTGTCTGGCTCAGCAAGACAGGGTGCTGGAATCCTGAGCTGGTAGGGAAATCAGGGGATAGAAGGTCCCATCTATACTATTAGACTGAACTGTGCTGCCACTTGCTTCCCTGATACAGTGCTGTTTGCATTGCAGACAGAGCCTTAGTGCAACTATGTAACAAGGAACAAAACAAAATCTGGTTACTTTTAAGCAAAGCCAAACCAAGCTGTACAACCACTGTTGTGAAGCTCTATCCTCCAAGACCTGCCTCTTCTCTGACTATTAGGTAACTGTTGGAATAGCAGTACTGTGAATGCTGGCCATTTGTTTTGCCATGGGAACAACCAAAAGGGAGGCGGTGCCAGCTGGCAAACAAACATGCACTGCTCTATACTTTGCTGGAACCATCTATATGTCATTTCTGGAAACAATGCAGAGTCTATTGCTCTCACTGCACAATGGCTGATGTGTGTAATTTGAAGTGGCGAGAGCAGATTTGGGATGGAGACCTTGTAGGAGGCCGAGGGATCTCTTATCCTGGGGTATTTGTGTAGCACAACTGCCATTTGGTGTCCTTTGATCCATTCCCAAGGCAAAAAGTCTGCTCTTCTGAATTATTTTGTAATGATCCCCAGGGTTGTGTTTTCTCTGACAGGGAGAGTTTAATGGTACCTAAGGAGAGGATACTCCATCTAAGGCAGGGGACTCATTCCAAGTCTCTCTTTAATTTGGTGATTACATTTTAACTAGGAGATCTCAACAGACCCTCTCACCATACCAGAACCTCATTTCAATCCTCTCTAATCTAGTCTGATCATAATGATTTTGTGTCATTTTTGTAAACTTTACCAGTCTTCCCTCTGCTCACCATGGCTGGGTGAATACAGCAAAGAAGAACTTGTGACTATCCTTGCAAACAAAGCCAGCTGATTGATGTCACTGGTATACACAAACTTTTACAGTCCCTTGTTCTCAAGCATTCAGAAGATTGAGTTTTTATTCACAAGACTGTTTGTGGAAAGCAAGACCCAATAAATAAATAGGCATGAGAGTGTTTTCAACTGACATGCTCTGGTCGCTATTTTGAAAAGGTCATTAACTATAATTATGAATAATAATAAGTAATAATCATCATCTTACTGCCAAGGAGCCCCAGCCCAGGAGGACTCCATTGTACTAGGTGTTATATAACTGCAGAACAAGGTGGTCCCTGTGTAAGGCATTCACAGTTTAGTCACTGGGATAGCTTTGTTGGATGACTTAGGTAACCAGTTACAGAGTGCAGTATGGCTAGCGAACACCTAGGGTGACCAACCTTTGAACAATCCATAGGTTACAGTTTCTTTACACAAACTGTCAAACACGAATAAAGAATGAATTAGGAAGAAAATCATGACCTGTTTGCCAATAATTTACATTTTATTACAGTATTATTATTTATTATTACAGTAGTATCTAGAAACCCCAACCAGGGCCCCATTGTGCCATGCACTCAATATACACACATAACAAAAAGACTATCCCTGCCCCCCAAAAGCTTTCAATCTAAACATAACCATCTTTCTGTTCTGTGTTTGTACATCACCTAGCACAAGGAGATCTTGATCCATGACAGGGGCTTCTAGGCCCTATGACAATACAAATACGTAATAATGAGAGAGCAAAGATGGATGCAACGAACTGACAGCAGGAGCATAAAGTAGTGGTGAGATGATTATGGCCTGAAATTCTCTGACTCTTTAACTTTATGAGCAGTCATTGATCCCCTTTTCCAGATCATTAATAAATAAAGTCATTGTTACCACTTCAGATCCTTGGGGCACGCTACTATTATATCAGCCTCCATGCACGTTGAAAATTAAGCATGTACTTGTATTTAAGAATTGTCAAGGGGAGCCTAGAGGGAGACATAGCCTCACCTTTTCAGTAGATATGTGTATAAGGCTAAATCAATCTAAATAATAAATAAACATAGGCGAGCCTGAACCAAGTGAACCTAAAGGGTTTTCGCTGCCTCTGGGAATTGTATTACAGCCTGGGACTTTAGCAGAACAAGATCAAGGCTCCTTCAGTGTTTATGACTCAGGTTGGGCCCATGCACACAACCAAAACCTAGCCATGCTTGAGTCACTAATATAGATAAGCATGGTTCTTCATCATGGGTATATTTGTAATGTGGTATTGATTGGGTCTTATTGTTGCTGTTCACCCTTTCCTAATAAAAAAAATAGCCCACTTCATTTTTACAGGATGCTATTTTCAAAAGCACCTACATGACTTAGGAACTCAAACCACATTGACTTTCAGTGAGACTTATGTTCCTACATCACTTCAGCACTTTTGAAAATTTCACCCATAATCCTTTGGTCTTCCATGGTGTCATTCATCCAAGAATTCATGGCACTTCACAAATCCTACTTACAAGCCCTAGGAGGTCAGTCAGTATCATTATTCACATTTTATAGAGGATAAACTGAGGCAAAATGAGATTAAATGACCTGGCCAAAGTCAAACACCAATTATTTGGCCATGATGGGGAAAGGTCCAGGAGTCTTGACTCTCAGCTTCCTGCTCTAGCCAGCAGATTAGATTGGGTCACTCTGATTTTTGTGAATTTCCTGCCTGTTCATCTGAAGGAGAAAGAGGAGAGAGAAGAAGGATGGTCCAGAGGCCCTAACTGAGAGCTGGGTTCTCTTCCTTTTTGGATAAGTCACATTCAGGTTTCAAAAGTGCCTAGGTGCCTAAGTTTCCTTGAAATCAATTGGAGTTAGGAGCTTTTGAAAAGCCCACTATTGGTCTCTCTGTGCCTCAGTTTCCCCTCTGTAAAATGGGGTTATAGCACTGCTCTTCCTCCCAGGGGTGCGAGGTGCTCAGATACTATGATAATAGGGGCCGTATAAGAACCTTAGATAGACAGACATGCCAGCCAATTGTAAGAAATTGGGGGTTGTGTATTGCATAAATGCATCCCGATGTATCCCTGTGGAGTGGGAAGTTGAGTGGGAGAGTAAGGCCCATCAGGAATAGGGCTGATGTCTGGGTTATTTGTGTAGACTGCAGGGAGCCAGGAGTGAGGGAACATGTTTTCTGGGTATATTTGTAGATGCTAGTTTAGCCTGGACTGGGACTCAGACAGTCTTTCTCTCTGGTTAGGATTTATGACTTCAATCCAATTTATGACCATTTACAAGAATGCTGAACTGGCTGTAAATCAGTAAAAGACCATAAAATACTCATGAGAACTGCTGAAATCCATCTGGGTGAGCTTCCTTTCTTCTCAACTGCAGACAGATGAGGGCAGGGAGATGTAGCCCTCCCATATCAGGACTACTAGAGCGGATGGGGGGTTAGAGGGGAGGGCAAGTATTAGGGGAGCAAAAGTGTCTTGCAAAGAACTTGGAAGATCTGGCCAAATCATCATCCAGGATCTTGTTGGTAAACAGTGGCAGCTCTGAAGGCTCCTGTTAAACAGGTTTTACCTGGGAGCTGGTCTTACATGCAGTTCATGGCAGAAGGTGATTATGGGAAAGAACAATAAGGTGGTCTCCACTGTTTCTGCTTACATATTAGTCAGCCACCATATGACTCCGTTTACTGTAGAATTCCAGACAAAGTGTGTCCCTGGTAAACAGAGGAAAGAAAGCTAGGACTCAAGCTGTGTGTGGAAGCCCGTTTGTGTCTGTAATTTGTACTTGTTTGATAAAGACTGCTCAAGAATAACTGTGATTTCATATTTCATGACAACTCTGCTGCTCTGACTGTCCATTGATCTCTACCCTAATGTACCTTCCTGGTCCTGTTCTGCCCTACAAGCCTACTTAGGCCTCCTGGACTCAGGCATGCATCCTTAGCCATTTCCTGTCCTCACCCCAGACTACTGTGCCATAAACAGCTTCAGCCTCCTTGCCAATGCAAGAGTATTTTGAACTCCTCTGTCCACAGCCTGTCCACTTGAAAGCATGAATGGTAAGGTGAGGGGGAGAAGGCTGATAAGCTCTCATTCAGCTTCCCCCTCCCAGCCTTAAAGCTGTTGGTTTGGGGTCTTCTGTGAAATGGAAAGTTAACTCCATCCCATTGGCCCGTAGATTTTGGTTTGCCCCCAGGTGAACCTGTAGCTGTCCCTGCTCCTCTATGGAAGACAAGGCGCATGTGCATTTGGTATCTTCCCTGTGGCCCGACCCACTCCTAGGGATGTGCAGCAGTGATGCCACATGCAGTAACCCCTTGCCTGTCCCTGTCCCCTGGTTGCAAAAGCAATGGGGTGGGAACAATAGTAGTAGAGTTTTCTTTTTTAAACTGAAAGGGGTAGGAATGGCTGGCACCTGTTTTGGGGAAGGGGAGGAGCAGAAGCACCGAAACCTGTTGCTTGTATTGCTGCTATCACTGTCTGTCGCATTCTTTAAAGCAGTGACCAAGCACTGATAGTTACATGTCCCATTACCAGTCCTCATGGAGCCTCTCACTTCCAGGCCACTGGATGATATAATACACCCCCAAATTAGGGAACTGGCTGGCCCAGGGGTTGTGGTAATAAGCTACAGAGTCTATCACCGCTACGTGGCTAATCTGGCTGGCTGGCTGGCTGAGGGAGCCCTTCACTTCTGGGATGCTGGCAGCAGTTTGCCAAGAGCAGTGAACCCTGCCCAGTACTGTGTATCTCTTTTCTTTCTTCTGAGCTATGCCTTGGGGAGAGATAAGCAATGGTGCTGTCTGTTTGCAGCCTGTGACCCTGTGCTGCCCTGAGAATGAAATCCAGGCTTTGCTCTGCTTCACATTCAAAACAACAGCAGCAAATAGCCTCCACTTTCTTCATTTCTTTGGACTCCAGCTCATGGACAATGATAACAAGAAACTTCTACAGCTGAGTGGTGAGCGAGCGGTGCTGTCTGGAAAAAAAACCCTCCCTTTTCCCTGCAGTGTGACTGTTATGGGGAAAGCAGGCAGAAAAGGCAGAGCTGGGCCATGGGCAGTTTGCTTCATGTCCCAGCAGGGCCAAATCCATCCCTGGAGTAACTCCACTGACTATATGAGGGAGGAATATGGCCCACAGTGTGCTGCTGGAATTCTTGGCAATGCCTGCTCCGAGCTTAGCAGCCTCAAACATTATAGCCCAATGGATTCTGGCCACTCAGGAGGTGCTGTCCTCCTGATGCCGGGTATGGTAGCCCAGTAGATATTGCCCATGTGGGAATCACTATGTTTGCATGCCACATGGTCCCTGCATGCTGCAGATGCATGGGAGTTGCCTTCTGCTTGTGAGTGAGAGGCAAAGCAGCCCAGCCCCTCTTAGCTTCAACATAGTCTGTGCTCCTGCACACTGTGCATTACACATTGCCCAGCTCATAGACTCATAGACTTTAATGTCAGACGGGACCATCATGATCATCTAGTCTGACCTCCTGCACAACGTAGACCATAGAACCTCACCCACCCACTCCTGTAATAGACCCCTAATCTTTGGTGAGTTACTGAAGTCTTTACATCATGGTTTAAAGACTTCAAGTTACAGAGAATTCATTATTTGTACTAGTTTAAACCTGCAGGTGCCCCATGCTGCAGAGGAAGGCAAAAATCCTCAGGGTGTCTACCAGTCTGGCCCATGGGAAAATTCCTTCCTGACCCTGTTCCTTTCCCTTTGCATACAGTGTGCATTATGATGCCAGCTGATGAAGCACATATATTTTGCTACCAAAATGAAGCCCTTGCCACTTCACCTCGAAATTGACTTCATGTGGCCAGGGCCCAGTTCCCAAGTCCGTCCCACAGAAGACCTCAAACCGACCTAAGGAGGCAACTGCTCTCTTTATATGTTCCTTCCTGATAATGAAGTGATACTATTATTGTCTTGCTTTTATTCCATTTAGCAGAGCTCCTCCCCTTGTATCCCAGCCCCCCACACCACAGAGAGAAGTTGCTTACTTTTATTTAGGGAAACTTTGGTGTGGGAGGACTACCATTATCATGATGGCCCCCTGTGGGGTCCAGCAGGGTCTGTGCTACCCATCACCCTCCCTTTTAACATTCCTTGGCAGGCTCAGGTCAGAATGAGGGCTCCTGAGAACCATTCGTTTTAGTGTGACAAGAAACAATTGCTAAGGATTCAGTTATGATTAGGGTCCCGTATTGTCTGTAATTCTCTAGTTGTGGAATTCACAGCAGAACCTGCCATATGCTGAACAGTTGTGAGGCAGAATCTACAAATTCCACAGCGGGGTTGCTCTTTTATTTATTCCAGAGTTTATCTGGACTGTGGTTCTCCTCTGCAGTGTGACTGTTACGAGGGCACTGTGTGGGCCCACATGTATTGTCTCTCAATGATCACAGAGCAATAAGCTCAGTTTATATGTAAAACCTTTTGTCTTCTAACAGTCAGCCCTGAAAATTCAACCTGCGATTTTAGAATCAAGCTCCCATGAGTCCTCAAGAAAAATAAAAGTTCTGCAGGACAAATTAGGCCTTCAGTGACAACTGTATGCTTCTCTGTCCATTGGTTGCTTTGCACAGATGTATTTGATTGGAACTTAATAAATAACTGTTTGAATAGGAAGGAGTAAGTAGACTCCAATTCCCTCTCCCAGAGCTGAGCTGCCGCTGCTGGGCTAGTGGGAGCACATACTAATAGAAACCCTATGTTAGTCACTAAAGCCACTAGATCTGACTCTGGTGCACACAGGAAGATCTTTTGAATGTGAAGAAGCAAACCTGCTATCCGATAACAGCTGGGTAGGTGGTAAGTTGTGGTTACTGCTCCTGGCTGGCTAAGAATTATGCACATTGTAATAGTTTTGTTAACCCATCTTCCCAAAGCCCCACCCCAGCCCACTTGTTCATCTCATTGCCCCTGTGAAATTTTGTCTTTTAGAGTGTAAGCTGGTTGGGGCAGAGGCTGTCATTTTACTCTATGTTTGTACAGATACTGCTACTAATAATAACTAGTGATTATGTTATTGAAGGTGTCACTAAGTGGTGTTGCTAGGTAGTCTTCCAAAGTCTTTTAGTTATTATGTGAGCAAATGTTGAGTATTTGGAAGACATTCTCTGTGTTGTTGGTGATTTTGTTACACAAGGTTCTGGGTAGAGGGAGCTGTCTGAACAGCAGGAGAGTTTCCTCTCTCCCTTGGTTGCTGATTAGAATTAATTTTTGAGGTAGAGTTGTTCCCAGGGACACAAGCACTGGTGATGGGCTGAGATTCCTGAAAAGGGTTTGCTCTGCATGCTATTTGGGACCAATTCTGTTCCAGGACAGGTGTAAGTGTGTAGATACAGCAAGTTACACTTAGAATACACCAAGACTCCATGACACTAATTTCTCCTTCCTGGGAAGCCAACCTGCAAGGTTCCAGCCAGCGACCACTGGGCAGAGGAGTAACAATAATAAAAACCTACTCAAATCCTTTTCTTTTTGGGCCTTCTAACAAAAATGTGACATACAGGAGAGTCATATAAGAGATTGGTTTTTATTTCCTGGCCCTTAGCGCCAGACATAGGACAGTGTTACAAAAGATTATACCTCTGTCATATGCCAAGAATCAGTATCCATTGAATATACTGCAGCAGCTCCTGTGCCAGAGCCCATAGCTTATTTTTCTTATGGATTCTTTTCTCTCTTCTTTTACTGTCAATCTGCAGAGGAAAGAACTGAGCTAGCTTAAGAAAACCGTACACCTAAAATATACCTTACTCCTTCTCACAGTAACATCGCATCGTTGTTCTTGTTAAGATGATCACAGTGGAGGAAGCTGTTTGTCTTTCTCACACGAGGGTTAACAGCCACTGGACTCTGTGGGCCCACATGTGCAAGTCTGCACGAGAAAGTTCATAATAAAACCAGTTGCACCAAATACTGCACAGAAAACAAGGTGTGCTAAATGTCCATAACTACTTTGGGCATTCATTTTGAGACACACAGGTTGAATAGGACTGGGCGGGGGCTAGTGGAGTGCACCAAGCCCACATATAGTTGTAGACTAGGAGGTGTAAATGTCACAAAAGCACCACCCCACATAGCTCTGCCTGGTATCCACTGTGACCATCAAAGTCAGTGTTGCTGGCAACCAGCACTGAGAGTGAATAGGGCCAAACACAACAAGCAGAGAGGAAATGATGGGTTGCAAGGGAAAGTATAGGGAAAGATAGGACAGAGGACACAGCAGGAACCTTACAGATCAACCCACACTACTATGTGGCTCAGGCATCAGTAACCATCAGGAAAGAGTTCCTTGCCACCACTACACTGGAACACAGCTGCTCACCATTGGTTCAGCTGTAAGGTGATGCAGATGGTTTCAGCTGTCATTGTATCTGAGCTGTCCCCATCCATTGGTGCTGTCTGATGCCAGCCAGACCTGACGGGAAAACAAAAAGTGCTGGTACTCCACCAAACACCACTCATTCATGATGCTAAACATGGGGACCTGCTGGAGATATCATACACTGTAGGTCATGCAAATTTCCATAATAACATCATCTTTCTTCTTTCTTGCTCCTTTGCTCTGATCCCTATTTCCACTCCTTCTCCCTTCCTCTTCTCTTTCCTTCCTTCTCTAATCCTTTTGAAGCCATGTGGTAAACGTCTGTCTCAAATCTGGACTTAGCGTTCAAAATCTGAGTGTTTACTGGGAACCTCCCCCAAGCTTATACCCAGCTTGGATCTGATATCGCTGCCACCAACCAGGATTTTTTTTTAGGGTTCCTGGTCACCCCAAGTCACCCCAACCTTTCCCTGGGGGACCCCCCCAAGACTCAGAAGTATGAGTCTACCGGCAAAGGAATGATCTCCCCTCCTGCCTCCCTCTCTCTTCGTTGTTCCACTCTGAGGGGATTGATGCAATCTCTTTACATGACAATACCAAGAAACTGGTCTCCGTCTCTCCAAAGAGACAAGCCTTAAGCACCAGGGAACAGAGCTCATTCTTTCTCTCTCTTTCCCCGTAACTTTTTCCCGCCCTGGGACAATAGGAAAGGAACCCACAGAGCATGGGCTTTTCCCTCCCCCCCCCCCCCCAGCCTGTCACCGAGGTAACAGAGCTCTGGGCACAGAAATTCCTCTCCCCGTTGCCTCACTAGGAAAAGAAACTTCCACGAGTTTTAAAAGAGAAAACTTTATATAAAAAGAAAGAAAATACAAAACAATAATACTGCATTAAGAGATCAATAAGGCTCTTGCTTATAAGAAAATTGAAGATAACAAGTCGATTAAAAGAGCCCAATTAAACCATCCAGCAAATCACACCCATGTAAAAATACAAATCAAAAAAAAAGGCCCCCACATCACCCAGCCATTACTTTGGCCTTTTGTACTCACCTTATCAGTAGCCATATTTGAAAGAAGATGGAGTTAGAAGAAAAGCTTGTTTACTCACAGCCGAGGAAAACAAAAAGACCCAGAACAAAGCCAAAAACCTCCAGAGGTTCCCACCCTTACTTTTGAAAATCCGGTTTCCTGATTGGTCCTCTGGTCAGGTGTTTGGTTCCCTTTGTAAACCCTTTATAGTAAAAGAAAATTAACCCTTACCTTACCTATCTACTTATGACAAGCCATGCCACTCCTTTCAGAAGGTGATAAGAGAAAGCACAATAGGTTGATATGCAAAAATGTCTGGACACAGACAGTTTTTTCATCTGTAGTTAATTTTCCACTTCTTTTATTTCCTTTGAGATTCAGTACATCTATTTTCATGCTTATGTGATTCAATGTGTGGAGGAGATGGACAAGGGAATGCAGAATAAATCTCTCTCTCATTCCTTTACTCCCATCTGTGCAACTCGCTCTTCTTTCTTTCTTCATACTCCGCAATTGTTCTCCCGTCTTTCTCTTCCCTATTGCTCCCTTGGACTCTTGTCTAGTGCAGCTAAAGACATTACGAGGGAAGGCAGACACAAGAGTGTTTGGCCAGAGGATGGGAGGGTTACAGCCCTGACACATAAACACTGCACTCATTTGAACAAGATGCAGTGTGGCTCCACTCATTAGTTCCATCCGGCCCAGGCTGTCTTATCTCCTTGATGAGCACTCAGTTTACATTAGAATTTTCCCATTAGCCTCTTTCCCCCTCAACTCCCACACCTGTCTGATAAAAACACTGCCAATAGAGAAACACTGTGTGTGTTTGGGACGGCAGGGGCAGGGGATAGAATGTGCTGCATCACAGAAAAAATGGGGGTGGAGAAATTGGGCAAAAGGAAAAAAAGAATCAACTGAAATCTCTTTTCCCCACAATACATATCAGTCCATGCTGTCTAATCTAATCTATTTAGCTATCACCTTACCACATTCCCTCCGTTTGGGCAAATACCATGCCTTGGGGCATTACGTCCCATTATCATTCATTTATTCAACACAGGCAATAGTTCTTTATTACAAACTAGTTGATCTTTCTACCTAGTGCATTATCTAGAGTGGAAAACTATTGCTCCATGGGATGAGTAAGTGACTGTCAAGGAGTTAGCTAGCTAGCTAATTTTTGATACCACTTTGATACCACTTTGAAACCACTCCCATCACCATGGTATCTGAATAAGCTATAACAGCTGAAGCCACAGGCTGAGGGTATCTATCTGTCATGTCTGAGATGGCATGTGTTGATTTCTGGATTTTAGGATGAGTATATTAGGGTGCTCGTATGGCAGAGAAATGCCAAATGCATTTCAGACTCCTCTGGGGAATGTCAGTTCCACAGCCAGACACAGTTATATGTTGTACCCAACAAGAAGCAAGCAAATATTACTGCATATTAACAGTGAGCCCTCTGAGCAAGAGAGAATATACAGGACCAATTCACATATGTCTTCAAGGGATTTCAGAGGCAACAGTCCAAATTCTTTTTCTTTGTAACATGGAATCAGCTCCCAAAGAAGTCAATAGGAGCAGCACATTGTAACAAAGGGCAGAATTTGGCCTGATGGGCCAAGTGGGGCTCTCATTTATTAACCTGTACGTTCACTGAAGTCAAGAGGATTGCAACCAGTGGGGATGAAACCAGATTATGTAAAAAGAATAAAAAATCAGATTGTTTAAATTTAAATTAAATTAACTACATTTTTCTTCTATAAAATACACCTGTTTACCATTACATTTGTAATTATGGCAGCCGGTATTAAGGCCTAAACTTACTCTATTCGATTAAAAACATTTAAATAAATAAGGCTGCACCAAGAAGGCCTCAGAAACTGTTAATGAGTTAAAGGGTGCTTCATTTTTAATTATGTGCACATGTAAAATGGTACAAATATACCAATTCTTCAACCATTGCACTGGCCTCCGATTGAATTCTATGGCAATGCCAGGTGACCACTTTCAATTGTAGTATTAGTTTTTACCTTGTATCCACGGCTTTCACCCTCTAGACTACTTTAGAAGACAAAGATCCACTCTTGGACCATCTTCCCTCTTAGCTTTCTAACTTCTCAGAACTTGGTTCTCAAAAATATTTCACTAACTGAATTACCAAGTGGGGCTTCATGGACACTTGGTGGTGCAGTTAGAGAATGACTGATGGAAATAAAGTAAAATCCATTTATTAATGTCTGCATATTGGTGACATCATAGCAGAATTTTGGGAAGCCTTCTCAATCCCATGTTAGCTTCGAGCACTCAGTAGCTGACCTCCCAGTGATCTGCAACACGCAATCTGTCCATCTCATTTGTCATCTCCTACTATGACGACCCACCACCATTCCTTCTATGATAACTTTCTGGAGGTTATTTCTTCCCTGTTGTGACTGACATACATAAATTTGTCCCTGTTGATTTCCAACAGCAGGATCTGCTTCTCTGCAATAATATTTCTAAAGTAAATATTCATCTTCTTTTCCATTAGGAGGTATACAAGATTCTTCACCAGCACAACATCTCAAAGGCTTCAATTTTCTTCTTGTCAGGAGCATTAATTTCCTATGAGTCACAGCCATAAGTTGTTAGGGGAAAAAATTAAGCTTTCCATCAGTTAAATCTTTGTACATTTTGAGATGGCATGGTTTTTCCAAACTTTTGTAAAGGAGGGCATGGATGAGTGAGCCATTCCTAATCTTCTGATTTCTTTAAAACAGCCTCCTTGGTTGGATACATATGATCCCAGATAACTGAATTAAGCTACTGCCTCTACAACTGACCATTAGTAATGAGGTCCACTTGCTTCATGTTTTGTTATATAGAATCATAGATTCATAGAAATGTATGGTTGGAATGAACCTTGAGAGTTCATCTAATTCATCCAATCCAGCCTCCTGTGCCAAGGCAGGACCCAGTAGCCCTGAAAGGTGTTTGTCCAACTTATTCTTAAAAACCTCCAATGACAGGCATTCCAGAACCTCCCCTTGGAAACTTGTTCCAGTGCTTCGTTATCCTTAGAGTTAGAAAGTTTTTCCTAATATCTGATCTAAAACTCCATTACTTCGTGTCTTACCTTCAGTGGACATGGACAACAATTGATCAACAGCCCTTAACATATCTGAAGACTGTTATCAGGTCCCCCCTCAGTCTTCTTTTCTCAAGACTAAACATGCCCAGTTTGTTTAACCTTTCCTCACAGATCAGGTTTTCTAAACCTCTTATCATTTTTGTTGCTTTTCTCTGGACTCTCTCTAGTTTGTCCACATCTTTCTTAAAGTGTGGTGCCCAGAACTGGAATGGTACTCCAGCTGAGGCCACACCAATGCCAATAGAGGGGGATAGTTTCCTCTCCTGTCTTACATATGACATTTTTGTTAGTACTTCCCAGAATGATATTAGCCTTTTTTGCAACTGTATCACACTGTTGACTCTCATTCAAATTGTGATCCACTATAACCCTCATGTCCTTTTCAGCCATACTACTGACTAGTCAGGTATTACCATTTTGTACTTGTACATTTCATTTTTCCTTCTGAAGAGCAGTACTTTGCACTTGTCTTTACTGAATTTCTTCTTGTTGATTTCAGACCAATTCTCTATTTGTCAAGGTTGTTTTGAATTCTAATCCTGTCTTCTAAAGTGCTTGCAACCTCCACCCCCCAGCTTTGTGTCAACTACAGCAGTGGTTCCCAAACTGGGCTTCGTGAACCCCTGTGGGTTCGTGAAATGTTACAGGGGTTCTCGGGGAAAAAATTCCTAATTGCAGACAGAGCTGTCCCTAGGGACCCTGGGCAGCACGGGGTCAGCAGCCCAAACCCCTGGACTTCCAAGAGCTAAGCAGATCAAAAGCAAGCATCTCTATTACACTGAGGATGGGAGGTGGATATTTTTTGCTGTTGTTAAAATTAAATAGGCAACTAGCATTGTTTTAAAAATTATTATGAAGAACAAGTTTAAGCTTTGTTGTAATGCACACTTTTGCCTGGACTGCTCAAGACCTAAATGCTTGTGTAGGAAGAAGTCTTTGAGCTGGCTTCTTAAATATCTTCCTACTGTTTCACATCTGATACTCCTTGATGAAACATAGGAACCTTGTCTTATAACAGGCTTATTCAAAGTGATACAAGCTATGAAAGTGAGATCTTGGAAGAGCGTTGCTGTTTTTATACTGTAATAAAAATACTGTAATGATAAATAATAATAATAAATAGTGTGTAATAAGCATGTCATAAAAACAAATTTTATATTTCCGAGATCACTGCTTTTATAATTTATACTCATGTAAAGGAGAAAATCCCTGGAAATATTCATTTTTAGGAGGGAGTTCGTAAGACTTAACATTCTAGTGAAAGGGGTTCAGAGGTTGTTAAAGTTTGGGAACCACTGATCTACAGATTTTACAAGCATATTCTTCACTCCATTAACCAGGTCATTAATGAAAATATTTAATAGTACTGAACTGTTCCCTGTGGGACTCCACTAGATATGCCTTCCAGTTTGACAGTGAACCATTGATAACTACTCTTTGAGTTTGGTCTTTCAACCAGTTTTGCACCCAGCTTATAGTAATTTCATTTAGACCACATTTTCCTAGTTTGTTTATAAGAATGTCATGTGAAATTGTTTCAAAAGCCTCACTAACATCAAGATATAATAGTGTCAGTGTGACTGTATTTTGTTTTGGCACATTCAGGGATAGATCATATTCCTCGCTAACTGTTTTTACAGACTCAGACATTCATTGCATTGCATTTGTGGTTGTAGCAAAGAATGTTGTGTCATCAACCTTGCTGAGGTCAATTAAGCGGTGTCCGTCAATGGAAATCCCTGCTCCTGCCACTTTGTCAAGACCTTTTATGTCTTGTCTTATAATAAGTTCTGCATACATGTTGAAAAGGTTTGGAGAGAGAACACAGCCTTATCTCATACCTGCCCAGTGGAAAACCACTCATTGTCACCAACTGCTGTTTGCACTCTGATCTGTTGTTGATGGTAGACACTTGCAATGAGTTCAGTTAGTTGCTTTGGAATCCCCATGTCTGCCTGTGATGTTCAGTATCAAACACCTTTGAGCAGTCAATAAAACACATGATCAGTGGGTGATTGTACTCCTTTGCATTTTTCAACGATGTGACAGATCATTTGATCACATGTGCCTCATCCCTTTCAGAAACCTGCTAGTTGTGGTGATTATTCTGCTTCTACAATTTGCTTCATGTGATCCTGGTCTATGTCAAACACAACTTTATTAGTGTGTGGTATCAGGGAAATCATTATATGATCATATGATCTCTGATATACAGAGTCCTAAAATGTTTGATGCTGAGTCTGAGTATCACGGATACTGCTTTGTCTGCATAATGTGCCCTCAGAGTTTTCTTCAGCTTGAGTACTTGTCTGAGCACACGGACTCTAAAGGGAACCACGAAGGCTGAGTTTTCATAGACTCATAGACTTAAGGTCAGAAGGGACCATTATGATCATCTAGTCTGACCTCCTGCACAACACAGGCCACAGAATCTCACCCACCCACTCCCGTAACAAACTCCTAACCTATGTCTGAGTTATTGAAGTCCTCAAATTGTGGTTTGAAGACCTCAAGTTGCAGAGAATCCTCCAGCAAGTGACCCGTGCCCCACGCTGCAGAGGAAGGTGAAAAACCTCCAGGGCCTCTGCCAATCTGCCCTGGAGGAAAATTCCTTTCCGACTCCAAATTATGGCAATCAGTTAAACCCTGAGCATGTGGGCAAGACTCATCAGCCAGCACCCAGGAAAGAATTCTCTGTAATAACTCAGATCCCAACCCATCTAACATCCCATCGCAGACCACGGGGCATATTTATCTGCTAATAATCAAAGATCAATTCTTTGCCAAAATTAGGCTATCCCATCATACCATCCCCTCCATAAACATATCAAGCTTAGTCTTGAAGCCAGATATGTCTTTTGCTCCCACTACTCCCCTTAGAAGGCTGTTCCAGAACTTCACTCCTCTGATGGTTAGAAACCTTCATCTAATTACAAGTCTAAACTTCCTAGTGTCCAGTTTATACCCATTTGTTCTTGTGTCCACACTGGTACTAAGCTTAAATAATTCCTGTCCCTCCCCAGTATTTATCCCTCTGATATATTTACTAAGAGCAATCATATCTCCCCTGGAGCTTTCTTTTGGTTAGGCTGAAAAAGCCAAGCTCTTTGAGTCTCCTTTCATAAGACAGGTTTTCCATTCCACAGATCAAGCTAGCAGCCCTTCTCTGAACCTGTTTCAGTTTGAATTCATCCTTCTTAAACATGGGAAACGAGAACTGCACACAATATTCCTGATGAGGTCTCACCAGTGCCTTCTATAACAATACTAACACCTCCTTATCTTTACTGGAAAGACCTTGTCTGATGCATCCCTAGACTGCATTAGCTTTTTTAATGGCTGTATCACATTGGCAGCTCATATAGAGAGCTCTAGAATTGGCCTCCTCAGCTGATCCAACAAAGTCAGTTTACTGACATCTATAGGGCATGGTGCAAGATCCATCTCTTTGCTCAAATAGTTACTTAAGAAGGACAAAGTAGGGATTATAAATGGCTTTCTGTTTCTGAAAAGAGGAAGATTTATGAGTTTTTTTATTCAACTATGCAAATGTGCCTGGGGAAAGGGCACATTTTATAAATCTAAAAATGAAATGAAATGAAATAAGTTTATATGTCTCAAAGGGGAGTCCTTTTCCTTGAAATGTGCTGATGTGTCACTTACCTTGAGCTGAGGATTCTCTGATAGAAGTCACAAAGGCTCATGTGACTGTCTCAGCTAATGGCTATCAAGTCAACTTCAAGCTCCAAAATCTATTCACTAGCTAAGAAAGCAATAATACAAAACTACTGGAAGTTACACACTTTTGTGTGAGCCAATTGGGTTATGTTTTGATAATCAGAGATTCTGTTCCACCTTTTCATGTTCTCTGTATGGATAAATATCTCCTGTCTGTGTGTTCCATTCTATGCATCCCAAGAAGTAAGCTGTAGCCCACGAAAGCTTATGCTGAAATAAATTTGTTAGTCTCTAAGGTGCCACAAGTACTCCTGTTCTTTTTGCGGATACAGACTAACACGTCTGCTACTCTGAAATCTGTTCTGTTCTTGTGCTCTGTGAAAGAGAGAATAGGTCCCAAGAATGTAATACAGAAGACAGATTATCTTGCTAATGGTAAGAAAGACTCCTGTGGATTTCAGTGGCTAGTGTGGACTGCTCTGATGGAATATGTGATGATGGTGTGGAATGCTCTAATGATCTGATTGCTCTATGTTTAGGATGATCCTGTTAACTCACAGGTGACAGAGCTATGTGTGAGTCATTCCCATTATCCCAGATAAGTGGCACTAAAAAGTTTGGGGCACGCTGCAACAAAGCTCAAACACTCAGCTCCTCCAAGGTATTTAGATTCTTACCAATGGGAGTTAAGCACATAAATACCTTGGCAGATCTAGGCCAAAGACTTTACTTGCTTTCCAGCAAACAGGGAGTAAACTCCTGCTGAGATCTCACACAGGGGCTTAGGGTGCTTTAGTGAGGATGGCTGGGAACTAAGGGCCTATTTAGGTTCTCAGACTGAACAGTACTGCAAAACTCATCTTCAGGCTCATCCTCAGCGTGCCATGTGCCTGGGAAGGAGATGTGGAGGAGCCTGGGGATTCGGAAGAGCTGTGGGTGTGGGAAGGTGGGGAATTGTTTGATTTGTTACTGCTTAGTACTTATTAGTTAACCTTAACCCTTTCCATCCCCAGATCCTATTTTCCTGCTTCCAATAAAGTCCCCCTTTGTTATGGTGTTATTTTGGGGTGTGCCATTGTTTTGCTGGGGTTTTTGTTGATGTACTTTATTGTTCTTGTGTACTGGGTTTTATTCTCCTTGCTCATTAGTAGCATTGTTCATTTTCCCAAGGGACAGCACCCATTTTGTCTCAGGTGGAGTGAGGAGTCACCTTGAGTGAAGGCACTGAGCACCAGAAAAAGAACCCAGGACCCAACCCATGTGAGGAGCAGGGAAAAGCCATTCCAAGTAGCTGGAGGAAGGAGGCTTGAGCCACACCTCAGGGATGGGGTTACATGCAGCATCACACCACACCTATCTTCATCTGCAACTAGCAAGAAGGTGGTGTCCCATCCTGTCAGACACAGATATCCAAGCATTCCATGACTACAGCTGGGTGTTTTTCCCCAGCAATAATGAATTCACTGAAAAACAATGCATTTTTGGGGGGAGGGAAGGAGCACTGAAAATATTTGCAAACTTGGGTTGGATTCAGCAAATAGTTTTGGCTGAAGAAAACCTAAAAAAAGAAATTTTCAGAAATTTCAAAATGATTTTCATGTTTTTTAAATGAGTCATTTTGATGTTCCATTTTGAACCAACATTCAAATGACTTTTGTTTGAGCCAAAAAAGTTTTGTTGTTTTTTATTGTTAATTTCTTTTGGGGAGAAAAACTAAAAAAAAAACATCAAATCAAAATGAATTTTTTTAATATATATTTTTCAGTTCAGCCACTAAACCAAAAAATCAATTATTCGCTCGCTTCTACTCATGACTTCCATGACTGATTATTGCAGTTAATATCTATGAAGGAACCTACATATCCTGGAATAGCTCCAGTTGGTACAACATACAGCATCCAAACTGTTTAGCGACTCAGATTATTGCGAACACATCATCCTGGTGCTCTCCTTGAATACAGAGTCCAGTTGGAGGTCACTGCTCTGACACTCCAAGCTCCCATGGCATTACCTTCACTGCCTAGAGAGAGTGCCTCTCCCTGCATGGCCATAACTTGCCATGACCACTATATTCTACTGGGATAAGAGAACTGTGGATCAACAGCATGAGGGTCCTGAGTGCAGGAGACAGAACTTATGCAGGACCCGGACCATGGAGCTCACTCCTATGAGAGAGAACGACGACCATGGGTCTCCTCATTGTCACAACAAAATCCTAAATGCATTTATTTGATTAGTGCTCTCTCAGTAAGCTCTTCACGCATGCAGACCCACAACATGCCCACACACCCACTCACTAACATGCACAAACATAAACAAATTATCCAATAAACTAATCAAGCTCTTTCTCTTTTTGTTTCCATTTTTAAATGCATGTGAGGTTCTTATATACAATGGCAATAAGAGCCAAATAAGTACCTAGACGGACAGGAATACTGTAGAACTCAGCAGCTATGCATGGTCCCTAGTTCCCCAGCCACCAAAAGCCAGCTCCCTCTTAATCCATACTACATCTGCAGCAATTCTAAACAAATGTCCCACCAGTCTTTTGTTGAACTTTCCAATGATTTCCTTTCCACCAAGTTCACTCCCCTTTTGTGTTGTCTTCCCGTAAACACACTCTGGAGTGAGTTTACTGGCAGGAGTGTTCATGGACACAGCAAACTGCAGGTCAGTGTTGCACAATATTTGCAGAAAGTGCATTTTGAGTTTGTTATCATGAGTCTGTCCATGACCTCCTCTTCGTAAAAGCCTTTCCACCATAACCACATAACATTGACACCACTTCTCCCCCTAAACCCCTTCCAAAGAAAACAAAAACAAGACAGGAAATTAACATCTTTTAAAAAAATCCTCCCAACCCCATCCAGAGTTTTGACACTGAAAAGGGAAAAGTGGTAGAGACCCCACAAAATCCACTGGGAACTTTGCTATCGCTACTGATTTTACATGGAAAGCACACAGACAGTCTTACTAGCATATGTGCAACATGCCTCAGGTGGCATGTGACCAGGATTCATCACCGAATTTGGTCCGCTGATTGGATCATGAACTTCCCCAGCTCAGTCTAGGTACTGACAGGGAGTGCGACTTGAATGCTGATCCATGCCCTTCGCACAGACTGTAAGGTGAAAGGAGGCAGCATAAAACAGATATTAAATTCTGAATAGAGACTATCAAATATGCTATGCAATTCTCCAAGTGACCAAGTTCACAAGCAAGACATAGAATGAAATATATATTGGCTGAAAATATTCATTGGACAAAAATGACCACAAATTATTGGATACTGTGGTTTGTGCATCGACTAAGGGTGAACAGAAAAGAGGGCTACATTTGATGAAGCCAGACAAATTCAGATTGGATATAAGGCACACATTTTAGCAGTGAGGATGATCAACTCCTGGAACAAACTCCCAAGGGAAGCGCTGGAGTCTCCATCTTGTGATGTCTTCAAATCAAGACAGGATGGCTTTCTGGACATTATGCTTTAGCCAAACTCAAGTTGTCGGGCTCACTTCAGGGATGACTGGGTGAAATTTAATGGTCTACGATATGCAGGAGGTATATACTAGATGATCTAATGGTCTCTTCTGGTCTTAAACTATAAACATACAAATCTACTGTTACAGGACTGCCATGTCCCAAGTGCCACTTCATAGCCAGCAGCACTGCCTTGGTTTCCTTCTCTGCAGGAAACCTTAAATGCTCCACACCATCATTCAGTGCTATTCAAAACCAGGTTCCCCACGGGTCCAGTTTATAAAGTCCTGCCAGTATGGTGGCATACAACAAATGGAACTCAAACAACAACAGCAAAAATCTTCACCCCAGTTTCAAACTGGGCCCAGACTCCTCACTGAGGGCCTGTCTTCCTTTCACAGTTCACATACTCTTCCACCTCAGTCCCAAACTGGGCCAAGCCCCACCTCTCTGAGGATCTGTCTTCCTGCCCCCCCTACCAGTAACTCCCAGTCCTTTTTGCCTGGAGTTTTACTTTCTGGTCCTGGAGAGGACCCAAGCCCTTCTCTGTCTCCTCCACAGATCGCCTCTCTTAGCTTTCCAGTGTCACTATTTTACATGCCCCAGGCCTGATTGTGTCACATGACCTACCACTTTCATGACCTTCTCCATTTTTTCCAGCCTGGGGAGGTGAGCAGGTCTTGTCACAGGCCCATCCCTCCATCTGATGCACAAACTGTTCATTGCAAATAGCAGTCAGGCCCATTAAGGCCCTCAGCTGATGTAGGCAGACATAACTCCTTTGACTTCATGAGCTGCACAAGTCTACATGAAATGAGGATCTGGCCCAGTTTGCTTAGCTCTAGTCCCAGGTATGCAACAAACCCTAGAATAAATATAACAAACGAAAGCAACAATCAGATTCATGGAGTTAGACTATGAGTGGTTCTTAAAGGTAACACTGGAACCACTCCTTCTGTACACCCTCAAGGGTGCACATTGCGCTTGAGGCAGGAAAGGAAGGAGGATTCAAGGCCCTGTGTACAAACCACCATGCATACAAACATACACACCAGGCTGCAGAGTGGACCTGCCATCCCTGGGACATATGTTACAGTCCCTGTAGTAACCAGTGAAGCAGTCAGGCGCGCACACAGAGTATCAGGGGGCTCTGAGAAGAATTCTCTTTTCCTGATGTAGCAGTTCCTCCCAGAGGTGCCCCTTGTCCAGAAGCCACACCCTGCACCCAAGGCCATAAACAGGATTTCTCCCTACCATACATTTTCTAACATTTTGTCCTATCTATTTTCATGCTCTCAAGCAACAAGGAGCCACTTCCACTCAGCTCACTTTAAGCTTTTTCTCAGTATGCAGTTTAAATTTTCCCTTTCTCCATTTCCTCCAGTTACTTTTACTGATTCTCCCACATATCACCTTCAATGGCTTGTGTTTTCCCAAGGTTACCGTGTCCCCTTTAGTTGCTGCTTAGCCAAGCTATCTGGATTTTGTCCTTTTAATCTTTTCCCTATGAAGCAATCCCTCTAGCCTCCTGATCATTTTTTTTTCTTTTCTCTGAACTCCAATTCTTAGTAATGACTCATGTGGAACAAAAATATGTGCAACTTTTATGGAAATGCCATAAATGCCATATGTTTTCAATACTGGACTTAGGTGACGTACGGATTCTTGGGGCCCCTTTCACTTTTTACAGTCCACACACATACAAAAACGATGTAAAAATATTACGTATGAGAGAGGCAAGATGGGTGAGATAATATCTTTTATTGGAGTAGCTTCTGTAGGTGAGAGACAAGCTTTTGAGCTCAACAGAACCAGATCTGAAGAAGAGCTCTGTGGAGCTCGAAAGCTTGTTTCTCTCACCAACAGAAGCTGGTCCAATTAAAGATATTACCTCACTCACCACAACACTGCAAACATAGTGTAGATATTGTGTATATGGCCAGGTGTACACTGCGACTTTAAATCGGTTTAATGGCCGATATACCGATTTAACGCTGTATCCGTTCACACGACGTCGTCATTAATATCGAGTTAAACGGCTCCTTAAATCGATTTCGGAACTCCTCCCAAACGAGAGGAGTAGCGCTAAATTCGATAGTGATAACTCGGATTAGGGTTCATGTGGACGGAAATCGACGTTATTGGCCTCCGGGCGGCATCCCAGAGTGCAGCACTGACCGCTCTGGACAGCAATCTGAACTCGGATGCAGCGGGCAGGTAAACAGGAAAAGCCCCGCGAACTTTTGAATTACATTTCCTGCTTGTCCAGCGTGGAGCTCTGATCAGCACGGCTGGCGATGCAGTTTGAAATCGAAAAAGAGCTCCAGCATAGACCGTACGGGAGATACTAGGTCTGATCGCTGTATGGGGAGACAAATCTGTTGTATCCAGCTCCGTTACAGAACACGAAATGCCAAAGCGTTTGAATAAAAAACTCCAGGATACACAGCGCTGCGTGACAAGCGTAACGGGAAGCCAGAGACTCAAATGGACGCTCATGAAGGGAGGGAGGGGGTACTGAGGACTCCAGCTATCCCACAGTCCACAGCAGTCTCTGAAAATTATTTGCATTCTTGGCTGAGCTCCCAATGTCTGTAGGTTCAAACACAGTGTCTGGCGTGGTTCAGGGAACAGCTCCTCAGTTTATTTCCCCCCACCACCACGTGAAAAAAAAAAGGGAAAGATTGCTGTGCTATGGCGTTTGCTCAATGCACTCCGCGAAAAAGGCGCCAAAGGGTTGTCTGCTGCCTTCACAAAGGGAGGGGTGAGGCTGTACCCAGCACCACCCGGGGCAATGTTTTCTGCCCCATCAGGCACTGTGCTCTCAACACGGAAGTGGGAACTATGGGATAGCTGAGGAACAGCTACCCACAGTGCACCGCTCCTGAAATCGATGGTAGCTTTGGACCATGGACGCAAACAATCGATTTCGGGATCCCACTGTGGACGCGCTAAACCGATTTTATTAGATCTGTTTTGTAATATCGGTTTAAGCTAATTCGAAATAATCGTGCAGTGTAGACGTACCCTATGACATGCTGCCACACATCAGTCCTCCTCACATAGAGCTGAACAGGTCAGGAATGGGGGCTGTGGGGTAACACATTTGAAAATGGGAAAGACAGACAAGTTTATTCAGGCCAAAACTGCATCCTTTAAAACTACGGAAACCCAGGCCAAATTAGAGTAATACTAGAGACTGTAAATTGTAGCGAGGAAGATGTGAAATAGAGACAAAGGCAGCTCTAAAGAGGTTTGCTGAACAAATGATACAGTGGCAAATTCAGGTCCAAACCTTGTAGGTGCTGAGTTCCCCCTGGGAGCAGAACAGGGCATTTTGCTCAGAAAGTGGAAGGGGGCTGGATGCAGGGGCAGGCTCAAACAGGTAGTGCACATCCCTTGTATATAGCATGGGGGCCAATTCCACAGAGGCTCCAGCTAATACACAGGGTTCAAGCTGAGTGTGGTACCTTTGGGTAGCACACGAGAAGTGTACAAAGTTACTTTACTACTGAACTGAACAAGCCTCCACAGCACTACAGCTGATCCATGGGCTTGAAGGCAAGAATGTGTTCTTACTTCCTCTCCCCAACCTCTGTGCATTAGCTGGAGCACAATCTGAGTAGCTGAGCTATGTTCAGGGCCATGGTTTTGGCCTATAAAACAGATAAAGACAATAAAGAATTCTTGACTGACCTGATCCAAAGCCAGCTGAAGTCTGGAAAGATTCCCGTGTACTTCAGTGAGCTTTAGCTCAGGCCCCAAGTACACTGGAGAGGCACTCACTTTATTGCTTACACAAGCTGAGCACCACATGCAGTTAGAGAGAGCAGTATAGTATATTAAACTGCAACCTGTGATACCGGTAGGCAGTTGCAAGGAGCACCAGAGAGATTCCTCTCAATGCAGCACTAAATGTGTGCTCTGTGGAAGGGGTTTGCACAGGCCTGATTTTAAAGCCCAGCCTGGGCTTCAACCTGATCTGAAGTTGTTGCCTTGTTTTCAGAACCAAGTTAAACCTGGCACTTCTTGAACCTGTCACTGCTGCTGCCTTGTCACTGGGGCTTGTCCTGCTGTGAGCTCCCCATGCCCACGATCTGTCTCGAACCTCACAGGCAGGTGGTGACCAATTTGGCCAGGGGTGGCTCTATGTATTTTGCCACTCCAAACACAGCAGTCAGGCAGCCTGCGGGAGGTCTGCTGGTCCCACGCCTTTGGCATCCCTGCTGCCAAATTACAACTGAAGATGCATGACCGGCAGTCCTCCCTCACGGCAGCCAGGAGGGCGCCCCCCGCGGCTTGCCGCCTCAGGCATGCACTTGGTGCGCTGGTGCTTGGAGCTGCCCCTGCGTGTGGCGGTGGCTGCATGCCCCACCCCTGCCAGCTGTCGCTGCCTCGCTGCATTGTGCATGCTGTGGAGTGAGAGGCTCTGTGACTTGGCAGCACACTCATACCCAGAGCAGCGAGTTGGAGGCACCTGGCAGGAGCAGGCACAAAGCTGCTGCTGCTCCAACTCCCCAGGCAGAAGCAGGTGATCAGAGACAACCCAATCCAAGCCCTAGCGGGTTGGGTTGTTTTCAGACCCATCCTGACCTAAACCTGGTGCTTGTAGTCAGGTTTGGTTCGAGTTGCAATGTTCTACTCTGTGACCCTGATTTTCCTTTCAGGTACATCAGTGGAAATCAAGCTGTTCCTGTGTTTTCTCCAAAATCAATAGGGTTCTTCCCATTGATGCCTAAAACATGCCCTGGAATTTTGGAATTGATCGGATACAACGTTCAAAAGGTATTGCATAACAGCCAAACAGAGCAACGCCATCAAGATGACTATAGAGTGTTGCTTCACTTGTCCAGTCAGAAACAGGAAGCCTCTGGGAGGGCTAGGCAGGCCACAAGAGTGTAAAAAAATGCAGAGGCTGCTGAATTTCTTCTCTTCACTCTTCCCCAGAGAGGGCGTTGGAGAAATACTTTCTCCAAGGGCTCTCTTCTTGGCTGAGAAGGTGAAGACAGGAGAAGAAAGACAGTGGGTCCCTCTGGCCAGCTGGCCCGATGCTGCTGTGGCCAGCTGGCCACCGAGGTTAATGGTTAAGGTCCGGTTAACAGTAAGCTAATGCTTACCAGTTAACCTTTTACAACCTTAGCAAGAGTCAGACAATAATTATTTAAGGACAGATGTTGAGATTCAAAAACTTAAAGCTTTATAACCATTAAAACACAAATGGCCAACATCAAGATATACAAAGAAAATATCCTCCCATCAAATGCTAATAAGTCCCCAGACGGCATGTTCCTTACTTTGCCTATCTGTTATTTTCAGTTATTAGCAACGGAAATATTGTTCGGTTGGTTTGTGTGTGCATGATGAAATTGACCTTTACTAATATAAATCTAATCCTTCCTAGCCTAGTGATAAACCACCTAGATGAATATATAACTTGATAGACATAAACTGGGCCGGTGGCTTTTATAAGGGTTTGTCATGCCTCTTTAACCTATTAGGCTTCTGTGAAAGAGTTAACAAAATAGTGGATGAGGGAGAACTGGGGTAAAAAAAGCTTTTGATAAAGTCCTTCACAAGATTAAGATGCTATTGAGGAAATTTGTTACCTATGGGGTGGAAGGTAAAGTCCTGACATGGATTAAACACTAAATAAGTAGTAGAGAAACAAAGAGCAGGAATAGGAGGCCAATTCTCACCACGAAAAGAGGTTAATGGGGGGTGTTCCAAAGATCAGCATCATGATCAGGGATGTTCATTATGTTTACTAAAGATCTCAGAGAAAGAGGTGAATAGCAAATAAGCAACATTTTGCTGATGGCACATTTTATTTGTTGCTGACTATCTATTGGCTGCATTTGGTTCTCTCTCTCTCTGTGAAATGTTAGCAAATAAATCACGAGTTTTGCCAACGGTTGGGCTAAATAGGACTCACCTCAGTCATGTGGTATGGTTTCTGTTTCCTGATCAGATGATCTAACCTTTCTAATCAGAAATGCCTGAAGAAATCACTGGGGCGTGGAGTCTGTCACACAGCAGACCTGGGGGACTGTAGAACATAAACATTTTTTGTTGTCCTCTTTTGCACAAGAAACATCTCTATACTTGGCTCTAAAATAGATTCCTTTCAGACAGATGGAGAGGAAAAGATTTAAGCTAGATCTATTGTCTCTCTAGTAAATTTTTACATGCAATTATTTTTGTCACATTGACAAAAAATAACTTCACACATTCATGGTTTTATTATCAAAGGTTGCAGCCAAACTCTTGCTGGCTCATATAACTGCTAATGTACTAGGTCTGTGGCTGAGTGTATTCAGGAAGCTGCTGGGTATTTAAATATGTGTATTTCTTATGTATCCCATTGCCTGGATTGAATCCACTAGTAGCCATCTGATGTCTTCTTGCTATTTGCAAACCATTGCCCCAAGTCACTAATCATGTGTACATATGCAGTGTAGGGTTCACATATGCTTGTTAATTATGTTGTTGCTGGACCCCTCTAGGCCCTGATTCAGCAGCCCATCCCTTTTCAGCAAAGCCTTAAAGCACAAGCATTAAAACTTAAGTCTGGGCTTAAAATTAAACATGTGCTTTAAGGCTTTGCTGAATCAAGACTGTCTTACCAATGTATTGTGCCTCTCCTTATGAAAAACCATTTTTCACAC
Source organism: Chelonoidis abingdonii (assembly GCF_003597395.2). Taxonomy (NCBI): domain Eukaryota; kingdom Metazoa; phylum Chordata; order Testudines; family Testudinidae; genus Chelonoidis; species Chelonoidis abingdonii. Next base: position 160,073,161 of record NC_133769.1, on the reverse strand, counting down.
ATCTTCTAAGACCAAGTGCATTTTTTAATGTACTCATCTTCTGTTTTCTCCTACCTTTCACCATGCACCAAACTCATTTTCTGACAACTCAGAGCTGAATATATTTGTGGGTGTGTTATTGATTCCACTTTATAATGGATGCTGACATGTTCCTTTGTCCTACTTGTTAGATTAACTCCATTAGTGCCAGGCAGAACTCTGGGGAAATGCTCTATTAAGTGTGTGCCATCATCCCTCTGAATATCCCTCCCAAGTCCATTTAGACTCCTGTTTAGCAAAGCACTTCAGCGCGTGCTTAAACCTAAGGATTTTTAGATGCTTTGCTGACTAGGAAAGGACTTGTGAATATGATTAAAGCTAAGCACGTGTTTAGGTGTTTTGTTAAATCATGGGTTATACTAGTTGTCATGGTACAATTCCCCACTCTGAGCCTTAGCGTTCAAAAGATCGGGTACCAGCATGAATTTCTCTAAGCTCAATTACCAGCTTAGACCCTGTAGCGCTGCCACCAACCAGGAATTCCAGTGCCTGGTACACTCTGGTCCCCTCAAAACCTTGCCCGGGGAACCCCAAGACCCAGATCCTCTGGATCTTACCACAAGGAAAGTAAACCCGTTCTCCACCTGTTGCCTCTCCAGACTTCCCCTCCCTGGGTTACCCCTGAAGATCACTGTGAATATCGAACTCCTTGAATGCACAAAGAGAGAAAATTCACCTTCCTCCCTCTCTCTTTCCCCTCCCAGACTTTCCCGAGAGGCGAAAGTAATCCTGGAGCACAGAGAGAAAGGCCTCCTCCCCCTTCCCTCCTTTCTCCCACAAATTCCCTGGTGAATCCCAGACCCAGTTCCCCTGGGGGTCTCACCAGAAATAAAAACAACAATCGGTCTTAAATAAGACTTTTAATTAAAGAGAGTAACAACAGTTAAAAATTATCTTTGTAATTTTAAAATGGAAATAGGTACGGTCTTTCAGCTTCATTAGGCACTGGAATACCATCCCCAGCCTAGTATTCAATAACAAATTAAAATCCTTTCGCACGCAACAATTACAAATTTTGAACTTTCCTTCTAGCGGAAATGTACATTTGCAAATAGAAAAACATACATTAAGACCTACTCGCTGTTATTCTATCTACGTATACTATTTTGGAATCTATAGAACCTGTACAGGGAGATTGCGAGAGAAACCTGGTTGCATATCTGGTCCCTTGATGAGCCCCCAGATGTGAAACAGACACCAAATTCTAACAGCACACACAGAAACTTCCCTCCCTCAAGATTTGAAAGTATCCTGTCCCCTGATTGGTTCTCTGGTCAGGTGACAGCCAAGCTTACTGAACTTGTTAACCCTTTACAGTCCAAAGAGATATAAAGTATTTCTGTTCTATTAACTCCTACTATCTGTTTATGACACCAGTCATCTCCCACTAATAACTAATGGTGAATTGATGTTGTTGATTCTCATTGTCTTCACCAGTTGCTCCATATGAAGTGGCAGGACAAGATCAGCAATGAGGATATTCATACCTGGACCCACCATCTACCTCTATCAGCACTGGTTTGGTTTTCATAGCTTTCTTGGGACAGCTATATTATGATGCAAGACCAACAAATTACCAAGCAAGTTTACCAAGCAATGCTGGTACACGGCCGGTAATCAAATGAAATGCATACTCAAACTTGGTGTGTCATAACAAATTGGATCAATGTGACAAAGAACATGCAAAGAGGAAAGTTTCCAGTTCTATTACTAGATGGAGGTGGTAAAATGTTAATAATGATGCAAAAAAAGCAGAACTATTTAACAAATATTTCTGTTCTGCATCTGGAAAGAGACAGGATTGTGTACTTATATCACATGAGGATGATGAAATACTTTTCAGTCCATTGATAACTAAGGAGGATGTTAAACATCATCTTCCAGGGATAAGTTTTATTAAATCAGCAGCACTGGATAGTTGCTCCCAAGACTACTAAAAGAATTGGCCATGGAGATCTCTGACTGCCAGTGCTAATTTTTAGTCAATTCAAAGACATTCCATAAGACTGGAAGAGTGATAATGTCGTGCCAGTATCTGAAAAGGCAAGCAGGATAACCCAAGTAACTATGGGTCAGTTAGCCTGACATCAATCCCAGGCAAAATAATGGAAAATCTGGTATGTGAGTCAAATTGATAAAAAATACAAGTAATGCCAGTCAACAGGGTTTTATGAAAAATAGGTCTTTTCAGAGAAACATAATTTCATTCTTTGAGGACATTACAAGTTTGGTTGATAAAGGTAATTGTTGTGTAGATCAGGGGTCGGCAACCTATGGCACGCATGCCAAAGGTGGCATGCGAGCCGATATTTGATGGCACGCGGCGGCGGGCTAAGCAGCTTAGCCTGCAGCTGCTCTGCGGTTCCCACTGCTGGCCCCTTGCAGCCAGGGTCCCGCCACCAGTCCCACTCAGCACCCACTGCTGGCCTGGGTGAAGGAATCCCAGGCTGGCAGTGAGCTGAGACCCCTGCTGGCAGGAGCCAGCGGACGAAACCTCAGAACGGTGGTGGGCTGAGCCGCTCAGGCAGTGCTTTGGGGTTCGGCTGCTGGCCCCTTACCAGCTGGGGTCCCTGCCGCAGCCCCATTCACCTTGCTTCTAGTTGGAGTTCCAGCGCAGGCCCCCTACCAGACAAGGTCCAGGCCTCTTGCCCTGCTCAGCGCTACCAGCTGCCAGCTCCACTCACTTCAGCTGCCGATCTGGGGTTCCAGCCGCTGACCTCCTGCCAGACAGTTAACAACTGATCACTCAGAAGCCTGTGTGCAGCTTAAAGTATCCAAACACATGCCAGACACTGGAAAACTCAGCAAGGAAAAGCAAGGGCAAGGATCACACTAAACTGATTAGATCTGCATTTTAATTTAATTTGAAATAAAGCGTCTGAAACATTTTGAAAACCTTGTTTACTTTACATATAACAGTAGTTTGGTTATATAATATATAGACTTACAGAGAGACCTTCTAAAAAACATTAAAATGTATTACTGGCACGCGAAGCCTTAAATTAGAGTGAATCAATGAAGACTCGGCACACCACTTCTAAAAGGTTGCCGAACCCTTGTGTAGATATACTTACACTTTTGTAAGGTGTTTGAGTGAGTACCTCATGGCATTCTGATTTAAAAGTTAGCACTATAAAACATCGATAAAGCGTGTGTTAAATGGAGTAAGAACTGGTTAACAGAATTCAAAAAGTAGTTGCCAATGGGGAATCAGCATTGATTGGGGATATTGCCAGGGCATTCCAGAACATTGTAGAATAGCATTAGGGCTAATACCAATTTTCATCAATGATCTGAAAGTAAATATAAAATCACTGCCGATGATGTTTTCAGATGACATAAAGATGGGAGGAGTGGTAAATAATGATAGGCAGAGGGCAGTCGGAGAGAGTAATCTGAATCACTTGGTAAATTGGGATTATTCAAATAAAACATGTTTTAATGGAGCCAAATGCAAGGTCATACATCTAGGAACAAGGAATGCAGGACACAGCTATGGAATGGGGACTCAGTCCTGGAAAGCAGTGACTCTGGAAAAGACCTTGGGTCATAGTGGACAAGTAACTGAACATGAGCTCCTAGTGTAATGCTGGGGCCAAAAAAGGCTAACGTGATCCTGGGATGTATTAAACGGGGCAATAGTGTGTAGGAGGTGAGAGATGATTTTACCGCTGCTCTGCATTGGTGAGCCATGTATTGGAACACTGCATCCAGTTCTGGTGTCCACATTTTAAAAGGATGTTGAAAAATTGGAAAGGGAATGGAAAAAGAATGATTTGAGGATGGGAGAAAATGCCTTACAGTGAGAGACTGAAATAGATCAATCTGTTTAGCTTATCAAAAAATAATTTAAAAAAAAGGTTTAGAGGTGACTTGATTACAGTGTGTAAGTACATTCACAGGGAGAAAATACCGGATACTACAAGTTTCTTTAATCTAGTGGAGAAAGGAATAACAAGAACCAATGACTGAAAACTGAAGCCAAACAAATTCAGAATAGAAACGAGGCACATAATTTCAACAGTGAGAGTGATAAGCCATTGGAACAAACTACCAAGGGAAGTGATGAATCCTCTATCGTTTACTATCTTAATACCAAGACTGGATGCCTTTCTGGAAGATATGCTGTAGCCAAACACAAGTTATTGGGCTCAGTACAAGGATAATGGGGTGAAAGTTAATGGCTTGTGATATACATGAGGTCAGACTATATGATCTGTTGGGCCCCTCTAGCATTAACCTCTATGAATCTGTGAACAAGCATTATCAGTGTCCTGTGTAATATATAATTTCATAGACTCCAGGGCCTGAAGAGACCATTGTGATCATCTAGTCTGACCTCCTGCATAACACAGGCCATAGAACTTCCCCCAGATAATTCCTAGAGCAGATCTTTTAGAAAAACATCCAATCTTCATTTAAGAATTGTCAAAGATAAAGAATCCACCATGACCCTAGGTAAATTGTTCCGATGGTTAATTACCTTCTCTGTAAAAAATGTACAACTTATTTCTAGTCTGAATTTGTCTAGTTGCAACTTCTAGCAATTGGATCAAGTTATACCTCTCTCAGATAGCTTGCAGAGCCCATTATTAAATGTGTGTTCCCCCTATAGATACTGTGACAAAGTTCCTCCTCTACTTTGGTGGGTCCTGCGCTTATTGGCAGATTTGCTCACCTCAGAGATCTTCCCCTTTGGTGGAACCCACAGTCTGCGTCAGCTGCGTCTAAGTCAATTGATCAGGAGTTGGGAGGTATGAGGGGAACCCGGGCCTGCCCTTTACTCCGGGTTCCAGCCCAGGGCCCTGTGGATTGCAGCTGTCTATAGTGCCTCCTGTAACAGCTGCGTGACAGCTAGAACTTCCTGGGCTACTTCCCCATGGCCTCTTCCAAACACTTTCTTTATCCTTACCACAGGACCTTCCTCCTGGTGTCTGATGATGCTTGTATTCTTCAATCCTCCAGCAGTACACTCTCACTCTCAGCTCCTTGCACCTGTTGCTTCCAGCTCCTCACACACAAATCTCACTGATTAACTGGGAGGCTTTTAACTAGTTCCAGCCAGCCCTTGATTGGCTTCAGGTGGCCCAATCAATGTAGCTATCTCCACTGCCTTTTAGAAAGATCTTAATTGGCCCCAGGTGTCTTGATTAACCTGGAGCAACTGCCATTTGTTACTATGGTCCTAGGGATTTGGTTAGCCTGCGGCTAACATACCTGTTCCTTACTACTTTATTGTAGCCATCTGGCCTTGCCCCATCACAGTACTAACTAACTGAAATCAAGTCACTCTTTAACCCTGTCTTTGTTAGATTGAGCTCTTTGAGTCTTTCACTGTAAGCCATGTTTTCTAATCCTTTAATCATTCTTCTGGCTCTTCCTTGATTTATCAGCATCCTTTTGAATTGTAGGCACTAGGACCCGACACAGTATTCCAGCAGCAGTTTCACCACTGTAAAACATAAAGGTAAAATAATCTCTCCATTCCTAATCAAGATTCCTCTGTTTACGCATCCCAGGATAGCATTAGCACTGGGAGCTCATGCTCATCTGATTATCCATGACCCCCAAATTCTCTTCAGAGTCTCTACTTCCCAAGATAGAGTCCCCCATTCTGTAAGTGTGATCTACATTCTTTGTTCCTGGATATATACATTTACATTTAGCCATATTAAAATGAATAATTTGCTTGCACCCAGTTTACTAAGCAATCCAGATTGCTCTGAATCATATGCCTGAATCATAGAATCATAGAATATCAGTGTTGGATAGGGACCTCAGAGGTCATCATCCCACCCTCCTGATCAAGCAGGACCAATTCCCAACTAAATCATCCCAGCCAGGGACTTTCAAGCCTGACCTTAAAAACCCTCCTAAGGAAGGAAAGGATTGTTCCACCACGCCCTCACCGAACCTTCCCAGTGCTCTCACCACCCTCTCTAGTGAAAAAGTTTTCCTAATTGTGATACAGCATGGCCAGGGGCAGCATAAGAGTGTTAGCAGGGGCCTTATTCCCCTGCCAAGGGGAGGAAGGTTGCTTTAGATTAAACTAGACAGCTGTGGCCAATTAGAGCACCTGACTCCAGTTAGAGCACCTGACTTCAGTTAGAGCACTGACTCCTGTCATGGGATATAAACCTCTGCTTCAGTCGACAGGGTGTGGTAGTTGAAGAGAGAAGGTTGGATTGGAGCAGAGTGCAGAAGAGAAGAGTTTGTCCAGAGAATAGAAGGTTTGGAGGAGTGCTGCGGTGGATTGGAAGCCCGAACAGAACCCTAAGGTAAGGGCACCGGCTTGTATAGAAGAGAGGCAGAAGCCCTTCACAAGCTGACGGGTATGAGAGGAAGTAACCAGGGGAAGAAACCGCTAGTCAAGTGGTTCACCACAACCCAGGCCCGGTTGGGACCTGGAGTAGAGGGCGGGCCCAGGTCCCTCCCTCTCCCTCACTCCCCCCTCACATAGGGGAGTGATTAAGAATGTTCAGAGGCAAGCAATATCGCCTGAGCCTACCCAGAGAAGAGAAAGTGCGAGACCCAGAGAACAGTACTGGCAATTTGCCACATAATATCCAACCTAAATGTCCCCCACTGCAACTTGAGACATTACCCCTTGTTCTGTCATCTGCTACCACTGAGAACGGTCTAGATCCATCCTCTTTGGAACCCCCTTTCAGGTACTTGAAAGCAGCTATCAAATCCCCTCTCATTCTTCTCTCTCAGAACTACAATCCCAGCTCCCTCAGCCTCTCCTCATAAGTTATGTGCTCCAGCCCCCTAATCATTTTTGTTGCCCTCCGCTGGACTCTTTCCAATTTTTCCATATCCTTCTTGTAGTGTGGGGCCCAAAACTGGACATAGTACTCCAGATGAGGCCTCACCAATGTCGAATAGAATCATGTAGGTGGGATTATTTTTCCATTGGCAACAATGATCAAGCCCATGCAACTTGCCTGATATGTTTTCATAGATTAAGGGCAGATAAGACCCCTGCAAGAGAGTCCCATTTGTGATGATTTAGTATATGTCTGTATGCATCTGTATCAAAACTATAGACTCCATTTTGTTTTGTGAGCATGACTGGGTTATAAGAATGTCCTATGCTTTCCTTTTTGTCCTTTTGCCTTCATCTTGGACTGAAATTCCAAAAGGTATTGACAGAAGCCAAATAATACAGAATGGTATGTGGTTGTTAATGTGGAGGGTCTCCTATTCAAATAAAAGCTCCCTTGGACAATGAGTTAGTTACTCTCTGGAGAGACCCATCCTTTCTAGTGAGCTGGTAACCAAGCAGTAGATCACCTGAGAGTGCCTTGAGACTGATAAGGAGAGCTACATGACAGAGGAGACAGGAAAGTCATAAAAGTACAAGGTTTGCTCTTGGGAGCACTCTCTCACCAACTGGAACAAGAAGGCAAGACTGGCCAGGAGGAAGGAAGGAAGGAAGTAGGAAAGGAGGCTCTTGGGACCCCAAAAGGACTGACCTAAACTGAAAGGGCTGTGAGTGATGAGGATAGTGGAGAGAAGGATTTTGTGTGCAGATGTTTATTATTTGTACATGGATCTGTAAGTCTCTTGTGCTTTCCCTATGAGTAAAGTGTGCATGTGTTTAGAAATCTCTATGCACAGTTTCTGTGTTACTTGCTTACACTGTCATGTAGCCCCGAAGAGAGAAACAGTAAAGTAGGATGTCAAACATGGGGTCTGCACCTGGAATGCATACATAGAGCCCCGGAGCCAGAGAGTGTGTGCCTAAAGTCTGCCCAACGCCTGCAAGCCAAGAGCACAAGTCTCAAAGTTTGGGTCCAGTACAGCAGCCTAGTGAGTGGGGGAGCAGGGGGAGCTCATCAGGGTTGTCACTATTTTTGTGCAAAGCCTTGTCATTTGCAAGCATAGCAAGATACAGTCAGAAAACCTATATAAGCTGAGGCATGGCTTTTGTAGAGGTGAGATTTCCTCATCACCACACCTTGTGTTTCCACAAGCGTTTCCTTTGTTGTTGCAGAGTTCCACAAGCCAGTGCCAAGAGTTCCATAAGCTCGCCTGTTACACAGGAGGTTAGAGCAGGTGATCATTGCTATTCCTTCTGGCTTAAAGCCTATGAAGTGCTTGTAAGTTATAAATACCCTGGTGTCACAATAACCCAGCTGGCTCTTGCTAAGCCCATTGAGCAAGACCAGATGTACTGATGGGATCATTCCCATTCTTAATAACTGAACACAACCTGTGCAAACATGCTTCCCCTTGACCTATTTCCCTTCTTCCATGTGGAAAAGAGGGCTGCCTCCCTTCCCCAAAAGTGGACTCTGCCAGTGGTTTGCTGAGCAGCTAAGGCACCAGTGCAGCATGCCCGACAGAGTTAAGCAAGTGGGTTACATCATTGGTTACACGTCGATTAGCACATACTGCTTCCATGCAAAATGTACTAGGTGCTCTCTCAATTCCACACAACAACAGAATGCCAGAGTATGTGACTACTAGAAGGAGCAAGGAGGGAAAGAGAATGAATGAGTACTCGACCGAGACCCAAAGTATTAGCCTAGGGCTTAGCACTTGGCAAATAATCGGCACACCAGACAACTATTATCAGTCAGCATCCCGCTCTCACTTTCATCTTGGTTTCTGTCATTACATTTAACGACATAACAGATGTATTAATTTGCATCTTTATACAGATATATAAGATCTACAAATAAGTGGGTGGGCATGACCCAATTTTCCAAATTATTCAGCACCTTTAGCTTATATATTTGTGTTCATTAGCATGTATTTTGACGCACATGTAAGCTGCAGTTAGGAAATCACTGTGCATCGTTCCCTTGAACATCTGAAACCTGATCATCTTGTCAGCTGCCTTTGCATAACTCCCCTTGAAGTTGATGGGAGTTACGCAGATCCCAGGGTGGCAGGATCAGGCCCTCACATTCAGTTGTAGGGAAATGGCCGCATGTTGGCAGGTGTCTAATTGCAGTGTAAACATACCCTAAGAGGCCAGGCCATTAGGACTGCTGGTAAGGAGAAATCAGCTCTAGGAGAATCAGGGCCAGTGATTCTCTATCTGCGGAAGGAGGTGGGTGATGCTACTGTCAGTATTCTATAGTTTAATTTATGGGCCATGGGTTATTTATCAATATTTCCCTTCAGCATCTAAACATGCTGTTTGTGAGCAGCTGCTGGAATGACACCCTGCCTGTGTGATGATGACTAAGAAAGATGCTGCTTCTGGCATGAAGAATCTCTGATTTATATGCATGGGCCTCAGTGGGTGTTATAGAATCTCTTCTGCACTGAGGCACAGGCCTGCGTAAGGGGAGGTGCAGACCTGCATTGCCCCACGGGGAGCTCTGGTAGCTGTTGTGCCTCAGAACACAGGCCTCCAAGAGCTGCCAGGTGCATAAGGGAAATGTGCACACTGCACTGTCCCTTAAGATGGTGCTTCATGCTCCCATCTCTATGGCAAGCCAACTCTGCAGACTGGTGCAGCAGCAGGTAAATGCCTTCACCTCTTCCCACTTTTGTTGTCTTGCACCCCTAAGGGTTCCCAGAGGGAGCAGTCCCTGCATTTCCCAGAGTGAAGGAACTGCAATTGAGTCAGCCCTTGCATGTGAGAAAAGGGTGTAAAAGGGAGGAAGGTCCTTTATGCCATCACCCCTGCACACCTGCACCAGGGCCAGGTAGGATGTGGCCATATATTTGTGAGAAGCTGCCAGTGTGACACCTTGTGAGTGCGATGACTAAGGATGCTGCTGCTGCTGGTGGCAGAGATAATCTCTGGTTTAATTTATGGGCCTCAGCTTGTGTATAACGATACAGTTGTAGATATAATGTAATCCTGTCACAGTCTGTGTGCAGAGCACAGCTGTCAATCAACTACGCTTTGCATCAGCACGTTTTGATATAAATATGTATGCTCCTTCTCTACCCATATTGATATTAATGTTCCGGTAGTGCCGAGAGGCTTCCACAGAGATCAGGGCTGCATTGTGCCAGGTGCTGAACAAATGCATAGTGAGACATAGTTGCTGCTGCAAAGAGTTTACAATCTAAATACCAGGGGCAAACAAAGGTGAGGAGAGGAAACAGTCACAGAGAGGGAAAGTGACTGGCCAAAGGTCACAGCAGGTCAGCAGCAGAGCTAGAAAATGAATACAACCCAGATTTCCTGCCTCCCTATAAAGTGTCTTATACACTCTGAGTTCCAATAAGCAAAGGATTTTCCATTGCGGGGTGGTGGGCAGGGCAAGTCCTCACCACTTAAAGAGGAGGGGAGGCAGGAGAATTAAAAAAAAAAAAAGACTTGTTGGGGGGTGGAACTTCCTCCCACCCAGCTCTATAAATTCCAGTTTACAGGACCATGGCAAGACCAGGATCTGTGCACAGAGACAGAAACTTCACAAGGGGGTTAGGTTAAAGCAAAATCCCCCCTCTAGAACCATGATTCTCCTTTCTTTCACACTGGTGTCAATCAGGAGTAACCCCTTTGAAGTCTGTGGGATTGTACCTTTTTGTAAATCAGGCAGTTGTTGACAAGTCTCACAATTTTATCAGGAGTCTCACAACATCTGGTGTTTAGGTTGGTTTTTAAACCCCAGGTGCTGGAATCAAGAGATTTTCTGAGAATCTAAGTTTTCATTGGAAAAAAACCCCAACAACAACCAAATAGTAAGTTTCTACTATTCACAGCTGAAGAGAAAAGCTGGAAAGTGAGATCTCGGTGAACCATGAAGACCCAGAAACCAGAAGGTAAAGAAAAAGAAACCTCATCTTATTGTCATAGAACTCTGGTGATTTTTAAGCTATTTTCATGTGGGGCGGGAGAGGGCAGTTGAATGTAATTCACGGTTTTTAAATGCTTGGTGTTGGCAATAGTGATCTGAGTGAGTGAGATGATTATCAAGGTTTTCATGGTTTATTTTAATGGGATCCTTATGAACCTAACAAAAAAAAAAAAGAGTCAAATCCCATCCTAATCTCTTGTTCACATTGTCTTCATGCAACTTGTATCCTTAAATATCCCTTCCCAAGAAAACAGGACTAGCTGTAAATGCAATACAACATACAAGGGGAAGCTCCTCTATGTCTAGAGAACCCTGCTAGACAGGAAAACCTCTGTTCTGTCTGAAACAAACCCAGCCTCTTTCTAAGGGTTTGTCTACACTACAGGTTATGTTGGGATAACTTATGTTGCTCAAGGGTGTGAATAAGTGACTTATAATAAGAGCTTCTCCCACCAACATAGGGACCACCGCTCACAGAGGTAGTTTTATTATGCTGACAGGAGACCTCTCTCCTGTCAGCAGAGAGCATCTTAACCAGATGTGCTACAGCAGCTCAGCTGCACCGATGCAACTGTGCCACTGTAGTGCTTCTAGTGCCGACTAGCTCTAAAGCAGTGGATCTCAAACTAGGGCTGCTGCTTGTTCAGAGAAAGCCCCTGGCGGGCCAGGCCAGTTTGTTAACCTGCCGAGTCTGCAGGTTCGGCCAATTGCAGCCCTTCTTGCAGCCCCCATTGGCCTGGAGCGGCGAATCGCAGCAAGTGGGAGCCGCAATTGGCCAAACTTGTGGTTGCGGCAGGTAAACTAACTGGTTTGGCCCACCAGGGGCTTTCCCTGAACAAGCACCAGCCCTAGTTTGAGAGCCACTGCTCTAAAGTACTGAGGCTAAGTAGACTTATGTACCCTCCAGTCTCTCTAACATGAATTTGAAATCTACTGCTGGTATGTAATGCATATAAAAGCCCCACACCTCTGTCAGGCATCCTCTAGTGTCGGGGTTCTCAAACTGAGGGTTAAGACCTCTCTGGGGTTGTATGCCTACTATGTGGGGGGTCAGAAGCTGTCAGCCTCCACCCCCAAACTCCATTTCACCTCCAGCATTTATAACAGTGTTAAATATAAAAGAAGTGTTTTTAATTTATAAGGGGTGGGGTCACACTCAGATGCTTGCTGTGTGAAAGGGGTCACCAGTAGAAAAGTTTGAGAACCACTGCTCTAGTAGTCCCCTGTACACTCCATCAGAGGGACCTCTGAAAGAAAGACTGCAAGGTCTCTCACCAAACTGGCTGGAGAAATTGAATAACAGCATCATCAGTCACATTCCTATAACTTTAACAAAAATCAGTAAAGATAGAGTCTCTAAAACCATTTTAAGAGAAAGACCTCGTACAACTGAAATTAAATGTAGACAGCTGTGATGCTTTCTTTGCTTGTGAGCAGTGCTGCAATGCTTTATTCGGCTTAATTGGAACAGCAGTTGCCTTGATCTTGCTGCTGCTGAACTGAAAATACCATCATTAATAGCCAATCCTGCATTTAGCAATCCAAGCACTGTCTATTTTAATGTAAGCAGCTCTTGAATCTCAAGGTTTTGAGGGGTGACAGGTGAGAGACAAGATAGGATTTCTCGGCTAACAAATAAGCTATATGAGACAAAGAACTGGGACTAGACTCTCAAAGAAGCTTAGGTGTTGTGATGCTGAGCATCGCAATGCCTAACTTTTAGGCAGCGAGATAATCACTGGGATTCACAAAGCCCGAGTTTGGAGCTAAGGCTCCCTCTATGATGAATGGACAGAGATAGGTGCCTAAGAACAAGATTCACAAAAGCCAGCATGCCAGGCTGCTCCTCGTGGGAGATAGTCAATGGGAGATGCTGAGGAGACGGGTATGTGTCCTAAACTGTGCCCCTCAGAGGGAGGAACCTATCTCGGCTTGGGATTCTCAGCTGCAAACCCTCTTTTGGAGTTGGGCACTTAATGCCATTTTTGCAACAAATGTGGGGGATTTTTCACACTCTTGAGTGCAGAGGCAATGTATCAAGTCCTTCCCCCACCAAGATTGGCTGCCAAGGGCAGGGAGGGTGACGGGCTCTGTTTTTCTCTCCCTGAGCCTCTCCCCTGGCATATTTGGCCACTCTCTCAGGCAGCAGGGCAGGAAGAGGATGGAGACGCTTCTGCCTGAGAGAGCCTAGGACAGAGCAGTCCAGCTGCAAGGGAGACCAGCCAAATGTGGGTGAGGGGAGGCACAAGGAGAGAAGGACAGAGCCTCCCTCCCCTATCCCCACAGGTAATGTGGGGCTGGGATAGCACTGTGACTCTGGTCTGGGTGCAGGGCGGGAGGGGTCACTGGGCAGGTGCTGTCACATGTCCTTCCCTTTAACTTGTTCTCCCTGGTCGACTATGCCTGAGTGACGTAGTTATACTGACATAAGTTTGTAGTGTAGACCAGTGCTCAGAGGACTGGTAGGTAAGGTCCCTTGGGAGGAAAATTTTTAGAGATAAAGGAGTCAGAAGATCTGGCAGTTTCTCAAGGAGACAATATTAAAGACACCACTGCAAAATGATCACAATGTGTAGGAAAGATAGGAAGAATAGCAAAAGGCCAACACGGCCCCATTTGGAGTCCTTTAATGACCTAAATTTATCCTCACATCACCCCTGTGAAGTAGGGCAGTGATAAAAACCAAAAAGGAATCCTATAAAACCTGGAAACATGTGTGCTTCCTTGCTAAGGAAGAGTACAACAGAATAGCTCAAGCATGTAGGGTTAAAATCAGAAAGGCTAAGGCACAAAATCAGATACACCTAACAAAAGGCATAAAAGGCAACGAAAGAGATTCTCTAAATATATTAGGAACAAGAGAAAGATGAAATGAGGTGTAGGTCCTCTACTTAGCAGGAAAGGAGAACTAATAACTGATAACATCCAGAAGGCAGAGGTATTTAATGCCTATTTTGCTTCAGTCTCCACTGAGAAGATTAATGGGGGCCAGATAGTCAACACAAATAATATTAACAACAAGGAGAAAGGAATGCAAGACAAAATAGGGAAAGAACGGGTTAAAGAATAAATATTTAGATAAGTTAGATGTTATCAAGTTGGCAGGGTCTGATGCAATTCATCCTAGGGTACTTAAAGAACTAATTGAAGCAATCTCAGACTCATTAGCGATTATCTTCAAGAATTTAGGGAGGATGAGTGAGGTCCCACAGGACTGGAGAAGGTGAAACATAATATCTGTCTTTAAAAAGGGGGAACAAAGAGGATCCGAGGAGTTATAGACCAGTTAGCCTAACTTCAATATCAGGAAAGATACTGGATCAAATTAATAAACTATTCATTTGTAAGCACCTAGAGGATAATAGGGTTATAAGGAATAGCCAGCATAGATTTGTCAAGAACAAATCATGCCAAACCAACCTAATTTTCCTTTTTGACAGAATGACTGACCAAGTGAATAGGGGGAAGCAGTAGATATGATATATCTTGATTTTAGTAAGACTTTTCAGACAGTCTGACATTACATTCTCATAAACAAACAAGAGAAATGTGGTTTATATGAAATTACTATAAAGTGGGTGCAAAACTGGTTGAAAGACCAAACTCAAAGAGTTATCAATGGTTAGCTGTCAATCACTGTCCCACAGAGGTCATTTCGGGGTCCAGTACCATTCAATATTTTTATTAATGAGTTGGATAATGGAGCTGGATAAAGCATACTCTTGTATGCTTATAAAATTTGTGGATGACACCAAACTCGGAGGGGTTGCTAGCACTCTGGCAGACACAAGTAGTGTTCAAAACAACCTTGACAAATTGGAGAATTGGTCTGAAATCAACAAGATGAACTTGAATAGAGACAAGTGCAAAGTACTTCACTTAGCAAGCTAAAAATCAAATCTGTAACTGCAAAATGGGGAATAACTAGCTAGGTGGTAGTACTGCTGAACAGGATCTGAGGTTTATAGGGGATCACAAATTGAGTATAGACAACAATGTGATGCAGTTGCGAAAAAGGCTAATATTCTGGGATGTATTAAGAGGAATGTCAATATCACGTATGGGAGGTATTGTCCTATTTTATGTGGCACTGGTAAGACCTCAGACCACCTACAGTGTCCAATTTGGGGCCATGTTTTAGGAAAGATGTGGACAAAAACGAGAGAGTCCAGAGGAGAGCAACAAAAATGATCAAAGGTTTAGCAAACCTGACCTGTAAGGAAAGGTTAAAAAAAAAAAACAACCTGGACCTATTTAGTCTTGAGAAAAGAAGTCTGAGGGGGGACTTGACAACAGTCATTAAACATATTATGGGCTATCATAAAAAGGACTGTGATAAATTGTTCCCAGTGTCCACTGAAGGCAGGGCAAGTAGTAATCAGCTTAATTTGCATCAAGATAGATCTAGGTGATATACTGGGAAAATTTCTAACTCTAAAGGTAGTTAAGGACTGGAACAGGCTGCAGAGGGAGGTTGTGGAATCGCCATCATTGGAGGTTTTTAAGAACAGGTTGGACAAACACCTGTTGGCTGATCTAGGTTTTACTTGGTCCTGCCTCAGTCCAGCCCTACATGTCTACGACTGTATGATTCCAAAGAGTCCAAGGAAAAGGATGGCAGCATGTGTGCTTGTCTTATGTACCCTGTATATACACTGTCAAATTTACATCTAGGCAGTCCTGCTACAGTTAATACAGTTCCATGTGTGCAATGGTCCAGGCCAGAGCTAGCTGAATAATTCAATATAAAAAACAGTCATTGTAGCTTTTGTTTCCAATCAAATTATCTGTTTGCTGCCCAACAGGGTGTGAGCTGGCCCTGCCTGGTCATGGAGTGAGAAGGAGGTCCTGTCCTCCCAGAGTCTGTTGCTCACCCTCCTCCATCTCCTGGACTGTTTCAGGGTTCTCCTACACACAGGAAGGATACACGAGTGGTCTGTTTACAGTCTGGAAACCCTAGCCACAGAAAACTAGAATGTGCAGGGCAGCAGTTCAGAGTACGGGGGAGCAGAGCTGGGTGAAATTTTTCAAATGAAACTTCTTTTTTAGGTGGCAAAAAAAAATATGCAGATTTGGTAACACCAAAACATTTCTAAAGTTCATGTGGATTTCATCAAAACGTTTCAGTAGACATTTAAAAAAAAACAACCCTAAAAAAAAATTTCAAAACCCCTGAAACTTTCATTTTGATATTTTAGATATGAAATATTGCGGTTTTTTTACTGGAAGTGACTATGTGTTTTGATATTTCCTTTAAATTTTAAAATGTCTGTTAAAATAAAATTAAAGAGTGCTTGAAATCTAAATCAAATGTTTCGTTTCAGGTCGAATTAAACATTTAATTGAATCTGAAACTCCGCCTCGCCATTTTTTTCAGAATTGCTACTGAACTGAATTCACTCAGCTCTGCAGGGGAGGGGAGATAAACTAGTCACAGGTGAATTTGAATGCAGACTCCCTTGAAGGACCAGCTCATACCTTGATATTCCTAAATAATTGGTTGTTATTCCATCATTTCTAGTTTGTTCCTAATTTACAGTACCTTCCACTGTCCCAGTTCAGCAAAGTATCTGAATATGTGCTTAAATCCATCCCTAGTCAGCAAAGAACTAAAGCGAATACTTAACGTTTAATATCTGCTTATGTCCCATTAAAGTCAATGGGCTTTATGCACACACTTAAAGTGAAGCACACATTGAAGTGTTTTGGTGAATAGGGATGATTTGCTGACTTGGGGCCTTAGTCCTGGTAATCAGAAAATACAGGAAAAACACCCCAAACCATTTGTCGATAGTTAAGGAAGATTGTTTTAAAACCTTTCAGTAAGTCTGGGGTTCTTTAACAAGCCTCGATGGAGGGAAGATAATGCAACGATTAATTATTAATGTTTACTGATGATGATGATTATTATTATTCTCGTCCAACCTCTCATTCTCGCCATCTTTCTAATCAGAGTGATCCTGTTGCTATTACAGATAATTAAAATCCCTAAACCAAGGTGCATGAGGAAGCAGCCCTTTGAGTGTAAATACTAAATACTTAGCATAACAAGAGAGCTCCCTGACTCGGAGCACAGATAAGTGAAGTCACTGGCTTCCATTCTTTTTAATTTACCATCTGTTCCGTATGACACAGCCTGCGTCTCTTTAGGGTTTAGTACTAATTTATTATCCAAAAGCCACCTCTGCCTGCTATTAAAATCACGTTGGAGTGATTTAGAGAGGGAATCTGCCCATTCGCCCAAGTGGAAAGATGTCATCAGCATAAACCTAAATGCTACCGCCGTCCAGGACTCTAGGAATGGGAACTATATCAACAAAATGCCCTCTCCCCCATTTCCTGCAGCACAGCCAGGCAGCATGGTCTAGACCTAAGGCAAACACACCTCTCGATCTCCTGTTTCCTTCTCTCTGTCTCCCCTTACCTGTCTGTTTCTCTCCCTTGTAATTTTCCCCTTATCCTACGCCCTCTCCTCTCTCCTTGACCCCAGGCCAGTTACTATTCTGTCTCTTTCATGTGCGGCCTTTTATCTGGCTCCCTTTCCCTTCTCTTTTCTCTCAGTCCCATTTTCTTCCATTGGTCTCCCTGTCCCCCTCACAAGCCAACATTCTCATTGCACTTTCCTCTCTGTTGCCCATATCTTTCTTCCTCTTCCCCTCCCCCACTGACTTTCACTCCTCTCAGTCTGACCATCATTAGCCATTTTTTTCCATCCTGCTGTCTCCTTCTTGCGCTCAGCCCTTGCCGCCCCTTCCCTTGCCTGTCATTTCCTCTTCTCCATCCCATTCAATCCTATTACTCACCCCATTATTTAATAAAACGCAGATAAAGATAATTGCCATCACTTCCGAAAGCCCGGGGGACAACTTAGAAACCTCCTAGTGGCTCCAGGACAAGATCTCACCTTAATAATGGATGATTGTTAAACTAAGTGAGAGGTTTTCAATAGTCTGCACAAATTGATCCTGACAATGCCCCCATCCACCTCCACAGCCACCTCACATGGCTTTAGCCACTTTCAATTAACTGAACAGCCCAAAGCATTCCACAGGGACCTAGGACAAACAGAATCCAAACAGAAAACAAGCAGGGGACTCCAAAGCAATTAAATACAAGGTGGATTGGCTCCAGGGCATCTGGCAGCCCTACCAGAAGCCTAGGACACAGTTAGAAAATGCACTAAGGAACTCAGTCTCTAAGGGGGCACCTGATGTGGAACAGGTGGCAAAGTTCACTTCGGGACAAAGACAGAGCAGAACAGTGGTACCTGTGATGGTTTATGTATGTGGGTAGCTGTGAAAGTGACACCTTTGTTTTCTGCGTGCTGCATATTTAAGGCCATTACCAGTTTGCAGAAGCATCAGCTGCTTTGTCTTCAGGTTTTGCTACAGCCCATTTCAAAGGAGACACATGCACAGTGTCGTCAACATCATCAGTCTTTCACTTTCATGTGTACTAAAACTGACTGACACTCACTTAGAACACGTGGTTTAAAAAAAATGGGACAGGAAAAGAGAGAGACTGGTTCCCATCGGATGATCAATAACTGCCAGAGCTAGAGATGACTTTTTCAGCCATGGAGAAACAACTGTTATTGTTGAATTGCTTGGGAGCTTTGCCAGTGGACAAAGATAAACTAATAATGTCAAGGAGAGAAGGGGTGAGATTGCTGAAACCTTAGCTACAGTAAGAGGGTTGATGGAAACATTTCCAAGGGGAATGTGGCAGGCCTCATGGAAAGCAATCAATGCAAACCAGGCACAAGGGAAAGGAAAGGGAAACTTGTGTCCACTATGAGGCCATGCTGCTGCTGCCCAGGAAGGAGAGGAATGGGGCAGTGCCTATCTATCTACTTTGTGCCATGCCACTGCAACTATTTTGGAGAAACAGAGGACTCTCAGTTGTCAGAACTGTCAATGCAGTACTTTTCTATATCACCTGACTGTCAATCCCTCCAACTGCAACAGAGTCCATGGACACCAACATGTTATCAATTACAACACAGCTCTACCAGTGCAACATTAGGGGGGCTGCAGGCACAAGCGAGGGGCACTGACGGAGCTGTGTTCCAGGGCAACACTGTGTGAGGGGCCCAGGACTGGAATATGAAGGATGGCTGCTGGGCTGGGCTCAGCTCAGGTGCATTGGCAGAACAATCTAGGGTTCTCATGAATATGGGTTAACAGGAGGCACTGAAAGTCATCAGAGCTGTACACACAGAAGAAGTTTGCTCCTTGACAGTCTCAACCTAAAACAACCAGTCCTTCATTTTCTGGAGTATGGTAAAAAGAAGCTTTGCCTTGCGTTATGTTTCAGCAGAACATTTTTGTCCAAACTCTTCTAACCCAAAACTCTCATTGCCCAGAACTGGATATGTCCTCAGCAGTGCATAATTCACATTGAAAAGCTGCCACATCCATTTATTTGAAACCACATTTTTTCAAATAAATTCTCTATCCCCTGGGACTCTGCAGTAATAGATTTTAAAAACATGCATCACCTGAAATGTCCAACCACATGGCAACAGTCCAATGGTACATTTATCTGGCAATTCTTAAGGGCACAGACTCTTAAAGGGAAGTTCACTACGTTTGGTAGGTAGGTTGCTGTCAGTAATGGATTTGTCTCAGAAGTACTCCAGGGAAAACTGAAGCATTCGCAAGGTCATGTTTTCCTGAATTTCTGGCAGCGCATCCTTGAAAAATAGTTAATCTAGTCTTCTAAAATACTTGTCTTTCACCCCCTGTATTTTGCAAAGCATTTCCCTGAGCAGTTATTCTCATGGATCCATATTAATCCCTGGTGTAATCTCACTGACATCAGCCTCAGTTACTCCAGGTATGAATTTTGTCCATGATTTAATTGACTTTCATGAGACCCACATGGACAGACTCCAGTGCTGTGGTTTTGAAAAGTAGATCACTGAAATAATTTGAACTTTTCAGTGTTAATTTTCCAATTTTCACAATCAAAAACAAAATTAGAACACATTTATTTTTGAACAAATTTGCAAATGAATTTTAAATACCATTAATTTGGGCTTGAATAGGGACTGGGAGTGGCTGGCTCACTACAAAAGCAGCTTTGCCTCTCCTAGTATTAACACTTCCTCATCAATTATTAGGAGTAGACCACATCCATCCTGACTGAATTGGCCTGGTCAACACTGGTTCTCCACTTGTAAGGTAACTCCCTTCTTTTCATGTGTTAGTATAATAATGCCTACATATGTAATTTTCACTCCTTGCATCTGAAGAGGTGGGTTTTTTACAAAAGCTTATGTCCAAATAAATCTGTTATAGTCTTTAAGGTGCCATCGGACTGAACTCCTTGTTGTTTTTGTGGATACAGACTAACACAGCTACTCCCTGATACTTGACATCTATTTTTTGTGGATTTTCTTCAACATTGCAAAACTAGAGGTGATACACTGACAGGGAAAATGCCACGTTACAGGATTATATTACAAAGTGGGATGACTTGTCCAAGGTCAGAACCAGTCACTGCAGGAGTCGGTAGCAGAATCCAGGAATCCTGACTTCCGGTACCGTCATCTAACTGCCAGGTGACATTGCCTAGATATTTATGCTCCAATCAGCAATGGAGTAAGTAATGTTTTGTCACCAAACCCCAAGCTCTTTCTCTGTTTTTAAAGATTACAGACCTGGAGTGGGTCTTTTGCTGGACTGGTAGCCCTCCAGCCCTGATCATTGGAGGGAATTCTCATTCTCATGCTCTTCAGTGGGACTTACTCATATCCTGCAGAGGGTGAATAGGGCCTCTCTCTGAGGATTCACAGGTTGGATACAGAGACTGTACAAGTGTCTCATTCAGCTGCCTCACCCCTGACATGCAGGAACCTTCTTCTGGGGGGGAGGAGCAATCTCTCTCCATGGCCACATACCCCTTGGTCTTTCTGTCAATAAAGGGGCCAGCTGTAATGATAGCAGACACTCAGCCATTGGGAGCTCCTCTGAGCCCCATCACCTCTTCATATAGACCACTGAAGACATAAACGGAGACCATATTACCCGCTGGTGGTTAATGGCTTCCAGTTGCTTTGACCAGGGCTCCATACACCCTGAGCCATATGGTCTCTCCATCCCAAGCTGCTTCTGCCCTGACTCAAACAAAGGCAAGAATTCATGTTTCCAGCAGGGCCCAAGTTCCTTGTCCATGTTTCTGCTGCTCTTTATATGGCTTTGTTTTGCTTAAGCACCCCTCTTAAAGTAATGTTTAGTTTCCAGCTGGAATGAGCTCTAAGAAGCACGGTCTGGGCCCTGCCTGAACGGCGGCCTGTAATTTACGGTGAGTTATGTTTCAATTACCTCAGTGTTATAGCGTCTCGGTGAGGGCAGGCATTATGTCATGTCAGGGATACGGGCGAGGAGAAAATACAGACGCTCCCATTACAGCTAGTGATGGAGCAGTTTTAATAATACTGCAGGGGGAAAAAAAGAGGGGGAGCGAAAATGACTTTCCAGCCATACCATTACTGCACATTAGTAACACAACACGACTAGGGGGCGGGGAGAGAGAAGGAACTGAGCGAAGAATGGGGAAAGAAAGGGGGAGGGGTGGGATAAGAAAGAGAGAAAGGAATAGAGTGAAAGATGGGGGCAAAGAGGTAGATAGAGCATGGGATGGGGAGAAAAGAAAAGGATCGAAAGATAAAGAGAAAAGGAAGCTTGTGGTTGAGAAAAAGAGCAAGGGATGGAGAGAAAATGGGTGGGGGACAGAGAGAAGTAGATGGAGATATGGGGAGAAGCAATGAGAGACAGTAAATGGTGGGGGAAGGGGAGAAGGGAGATGGCACCTAATGTATTTTATTTTTTTGACTTAAGGTTGTACCCTGCCTTCACTGCACAGCCATGGAAGGCCCTGTCTGTGGTGGAAATGCTACAACTTTCTTGTGGAAGGTGATGGTGGGAACCCATCAGCTCTGTAGAGCCCAGCTCAACAGGCCTGCTTTCCCTGCCGATGCCTGTCACGGAGTGCTCTACTCTCTGCTAGAGTGGCTCCATGTGAATGAATTTGGGGAATAACTGCCCCTGGTCTGACACCCCTTTCTGTCACTCACTCACACTGCAGCCCCTCTCTCATTCCTGGAGTTGCCACGCTTTCTGCTTGTGGCTCAGCCCCCTGGCCAGGTCACTAAGGGAGCTTTCCCCTTCTGGGTTATCAAAGTCTCGCTGAACTGGCTATCCCAGCAGTTCAAGCCTGAACCACTTCCTCAGTGGCAAGTGGAGGGAACTGGGCCTGCCCTCTACTTCAGGGTCAAGCCATGGGCCCTCTAATCCAATGCCAAGGTCTGCACCATCCTAAACCTTGCTGTCATTTCCCTGGCCTTTTTCTTATTCCACCTATATTAGCCTTCTGCTCCACCACCTCTCTGGGTAAACCCTTCCTTCAGGCCAGGATCCCAGGCCTTCTACTCTCTTTCTTTCCCTCTGTAAGACCAGAGAGCGACAGCATGCTTCTACACTACAGCCTCCATCTTCCCTCACCTCCTGGCCTTATACCAGCCCCACCTGCTTGTCTAGCTGGACTCCATCCTCAATCAGTGCTTGTTTATCAAGCCTAACTCTCCCTCAGGTGTGGCCTGTCAGGTTACTTAACCCCCTTCTGAGCCACATTAACCCTCTCCCGGCTCATATGGGGTGAACATCCCAACACAGTGCTGAAGAACACTGAGAGTGGGTGGGGAAGGAAGTGGAGCATGACTAGTGAATCCATCTCTGTCCATTCTCCCAGCATGGAGGGGAGTGCAAGCCGGGCTTGGTCCAGTTCAGCTCAGGTTGAGTGGAGGCTTCACATGGAGTTATCCTTGTGCTACGCTCGGGCTCACATGGCGCAGGGTGTAAATACTAGGATGGGGGAGTTGGTATGAACCTTAATGGTATCTACCAATCCTGTGAATAAGAGTCTCTTGTTGGAAGAATACAGCACTTGACTCTCCAATCATAATCATAAAAATACAAAATCTAATTTCTATTGTTATGGGTTTTTTTATTTCATTTGAACAGGGTAAGTCTGTGACTTTGCTCTCTCTCAAAATTGCTCATGGTCAGTGACTGTTGTTCATTCTCTCGCTCTCTCTTTCCTCCCGCCCCTTTATTTTCTTGACACAAATAGCAGTCATTGCTCAGAGAATGTGCCGGGTTAGCCTGCTTTGTAATTCAAACCTTTTATTCAGGTTACCATTATGTACTAAAGAGGAAAATATGTATTGGCTAAATGGCCTTTTATGGATGTTCCCATTGTGGGAAGGAAGGTTGGGCTCACATACACACATAGACCTTTCCAAATCATTGCTCTATTTATCACCTACGATGGAATTTAACTAATACTCAGTTCCCCCTTTCTTTTTCCATTGGGAGAAAAAAATCCGTAAGTATAGAGATTTAGTTTACACTTTCCACAATGTTCTTTCATTCAAAATAAAATGTGGCAAAATGCAAGGAACTCTTGGAAGGTCCAATGCTGGAAATTCAAGGGGGTTTCTACTTTGTGGTGAGAAAAGAGATGCAGAGGGTCTCAGCATTAGCACTTTCTGGATTGTTACCACTGGTTGGGAATTTTACAATGAAACATTTTTTCATCAGAAAATACTGTGTTGTTGAAACTGAAACTTTTCACTGGAATGGATCAGTTTTGATTAAACTTTCTCAGGTCAAAGATGGAATTTCTGGTCAAAATGAAAGAGACCCATTCACTTTTATCCCAGAATAGACAGGGGATAGATCCCAGCAGGGGATGGATCACTTGATGATTACCTGTTCTGTTCATTCCCTCTGGGACACCTGGCATTGGCCATTGTCGGAAGACAGGATACTGGGCTAGATGGACCTTTGGCCTGACCCAGTATGGCCGTTCTTATGTAATATCCAATGACCCACTGATTAGGGCACACACTTGGATTGAGGAAGACCCAAGCTCAAGTTCCTGCTCCAGATTAGGCAGA
The DNA here is from genome assembly GCF_003597395.2 of Chelonoidis abingdonii. Classification (NCBI taxonomy): domain Eukaryota; kingdom Metazoa; phylum Chordata; order Testudines; family Testudinidae; genus Chelonoidis; species Chelonoidis abingdonii. The sequence continues at coordinate 160,049,386 of NC_133769.1, read as the reverse complement.
GTAAGGACTAGAATCTGGGTCTCCTACATCCTAGGGAAGTGCCCCCAACCACTAGCTTAGAGAATCAGTTTTTTTTGTTTTGGGCCAAATGAATATTTAATTAACAATACAGAGTGGAACAGCTCCAACAGAAAAGACTGAACTGTCAAACTGCATATTTTTTCATTAAATGGAATTCTGGTTTTTCTTGTTATGCATGGGTACAAAGAGGTGATGCAGCAGTGACCGGGGGCTTGTCTAGGCTATGGAAAGATAACTACATCACACCATAGGCACTGAGAGAAAGCAAAGAAGAAGATGTTTCTTTCACTACTGGGTATAAGAAGGTTCAGGTGGACCAGGCAAGTCCATAGGAAAGAACAGAAATAGACTTGTCCGTTGTGAAGTAGGGCTGGGTCTGCACCACTTCTTGGCTTGGGAGAAGAATGGAGGAGGGTCATAAAGGCAGATGCTTCTACCTATTGTACCAGAAGGCTGCTGCTATGCTTGAGTACTTGGTCTTGTGGTCTCCAAACCATGAAGACAGAGGTGCCTTCCAACCCAGAATCTCATAGTGCCTTGTGGAGCAATGCTGGTCTAATGATGAATTACAAATTGTCACCCATGCTAATGCAGTATGGCTCTTAATCCCCCTCTAGTGGCTCTGCTATGCATAGAGGTGTATTGGTCTGATATTGCAAATGAGTTTATGAACATGGGCCTTCAGCTCAAGTTGTAGCGATCCTGAGCTTGTGCTCAGTTTCTGTTCTGGGCTCCCAGGTTGGTCCCTGCAGATGACCTAGTCAATGCTGGTGTTATCTGACCGAATTAGAGCCTTTCACTTCTGATCACATATTGTTCAGAAACCACTCCTGGTTTTATGTGTGGATATATTCATTATTTGCAAAAATGCACCAGGTAGCTTATGCCAGTGCTTCCTAAACTGTGATTAATGGAGCACTTACTGGTGGTCTGCAGAGAGTTGGCTAGGCACATGGTGCTGAGTCCTCTGACTTGTTTCTGGATGCTAAATACATTAAAAGTACCTACGTGAAATACTCTCCTAATATCACTTTTCCACGCTTTTCAATTGCCAAGCTGCCACAATCAGGGAGGAAACACAATCCCTGCATTTCTTGATAGTAGCGGATGTGTTTATAAACCAATTCCTCAAATAAGATGTGGTCCACATCATGAAAATATTGAGGACCATTGTTTTATGCCAGTAAATTGCAGCATATGAGCCCCTGACAAATTGTTCACTTGACTTCTTTACCACTGGTTTATTTCGGATGGTCACCTAAGTCATATGATATTTTTATGGATTGGATAACTGAAATTTTCTAAAACAATAGAATAACAACAGTGAAAAACATGTTTTCTGGCGCCAATTTTCAGATGAAGAATATTTCAAGCTAAAATTCATGATGCTTTGGGGATCTGTGAACATATTCAAATTTAAATGTGCAGTTAGCAAGATTGTTGCAAATAACCATATGACCCCAAAGACAATAGAAAAGCAGACTCATCCTGTTCGATTGTGAAAATATATTTACAAATCTTCATTTGTCCTACTGAACCAGCTGTAGCATGGAGGATTGGTATCCCTTTTTACAGATAGGGAAACTGGAGCACAGGGGGATTAAGGGATTGGTCCAAGGTCCCACAGTCAGTGGCAGAGCTGGGCACAGAAACCAGGAATCCTGACTCCCAATCGCTACTCCAATAATGAGGCAACACTCCATTTGTCTGGTGGTTTCAGATGTGGGGTTTGTACTGTAAATGGGTTAGAGTACAATTCTATCAGAGACAGTGCAGTCATTGATATATGTCCCAGGTGTCGTGGGGGTCTGACATGGTGGAAAAACGGGATAAATTATATTATATCCCACCTTCTGTGTATACAGTTTAACATTCCAAGTTACAGTGGCAATAGATTTCAAGTCACTTATTTTCTGAGAAACACAGAACTGAGGATGGTGGAAAAGCCCTTTTGTTAGTATCACCCTGCCTTGCCACTTTCCTTTTGTGAAAGATCCTATTATAGACCACAGTATCAAGTGAGCAGGACATATTAGAATCCAGTTACAGGACCAAAGTCTGCTAGGTTATGGAGAGTGTGAAGCTCAATAAGGCATACAGAAATGGAAAACCTCTTTAATGGTACTGAGGGGACGTGTGCTTGAAAACATTTACTTTTAGCACCTCTATAAGTAAGCTGTGATGGCTGAATCAGCAAAGGCCTTTAGCTTGAATACCAGATAGACATGTACTAAAATCAAATCCATACCCCACAGGCAAAACTATTCTTCAAAGGGTTCCTCTTAAATATTTGTATTCCCTAGACAGATAACGCCTTATTTATTTCAGTGTGCGCACCTCATTGCATCAACTCCAACATTCACGCTCCTAGCTGGTGAGCACAGTTGAATGCACACCCTAGTGCATCAGTGTTAGGTTTCACACACACAACAACCACCTCTTATGTCACCCAAGGCTAAAACCTAAGCTGATTCCAGAACATTTTAGGTTTCACCTCCCATTATTGTTTTTCTTTCATCCCCAATTCTCTCTGCTTTGCCATCTTTACTTCCCCTGCAGACCATTGTGGCTTTGGAAGAGAAGATGGGGAAGTAAAGAAGATAGGAGTGGATAGAGGAGCATGAGTGAATTGTTAGGGGAAATTATACCTTGATCAGTCTGGGTGACTGAGCCAGCTGTCCAGAAGGAGATTCTGAGGATAATAAATGAATACAGAGCTGCTCTGGGGGAACTGCCATTAGAAGCACCACCTTCATATTCTTTTGGGTAAGACCTAACATGGAGGTCCTGGCCATTCAGGATCCAATGTCACTTTACTCAAAATTAAGGGTGTTTACCCCTGGAATCAGCAATATTCTAATGTTGTTCAATACAAGAACTTTGCAAATGGCTTGATAAGAGTGCTGGTCAAAAAATCTCTGTTGAAATTATTTTTTAGCAGAAAATTGGGTTTTTGACTAAACGCAGTTTTTCATGAAAAGTGTATATTTTCTGTAGAATATTTTGACTTTTTATCAAAAAGCTGAATGTCAGAAAACTGAAAAAAAAATAATTGTGTGCTCCAAGTTTAAATATTTTTTGTTGAAAACAGAAATAGTTTGATTCTCAAATGCTGCTGCAGTGCCTGTTCATTCTACTTTGTCATTCGCAAATAGTTGTCTGAATGATATTTTTTGTCCGAATTAGGCAAAATTCATATCATCAAAAAACAAAATTAATTTCCTTTTGGCCAGAAACAGAAGTGGTGTGACAGCCATTTTAGAAATTCACTTGTGGGGTTATTGGGGAAGGGTAGGCAGCAGGCAGAGAATGGAGGAAGATAGAGGCATAGAGGAGAAGGGCAATAGAAGAGGATCAGAAGAATGAGATGGAAGAAGAGAGGCGCCTCCACTATAACCCAGTGACGGCTCATTTCACAGAATACTTCCAAATGCAACCTCTGTAAGAGGCAGGTTAGCCAGGGTGTCCGGGGAAAGCATCACCTGTCTCATCTAGGTGACCCCACCCTTTGCCAATAGGGATGCACACAAACATGTACCACTGTGGGGAAATGGCTGGTGACTGAGAGCAGGACATATAACTTGAAATAGCATGTGTTGCGTATAGGCCAGGGGAGAACCATGTGCCCCCTTGCCTGACCAGTGCCAATGCTGTCAGGATTTACATGACCCAGACAAGGATCATATAAATAGGATTGTGCACAAACGTACATTACATGCAATTAACTAGTGTGTGAATGCCACAAGAGAAAAGGGAATTAAGCTTCTTTCTTTCTCTCTCAGTCAGTAAAAACCCAGCTGTTTGTCAGTCTGGGCTTCCATGTGCGTAGCCAGTCCCAGGGCTCTTTGTCAAAGCAAGTCAGGAAAATATTTTAAATGTCCTAAAAGGCCTAGTCCCTTCCCTCACTCCGACTTCCTGAGAGAATCAGTTCCCCATTGATTTGCTTATAATACTTAATTCCTGGTTATAAATCTTAAATCATCCAATCTGGGAAAAGAAAGAATGCCACATGACTTCAGTGACCCACATCACCTAACAAATACCAAATAATCAAAGCATTCAATTCACACATAACTCGGGGGCAGTGACTGTCTACAGCGATGTGTTTGTACAGTGCCTAGCACAATGGGGCCATGTTCTCAGTTGGTCCTTATGTGCTACTGTAATGCAGCGGATTAATAGGATATAATTTGCCTGCACAAATATTCAGTGAACAAATCTGAATAACAAATACATTTGGGCAAATAGAGATCAGATCCTGAACAGAAGAAAGCAAATCCACTAAATAAATTATCAACTCCTTCTAGTAATTGCATTCTGCCAACCTCAGTGCCCCCTGGTTTCTTCATTATTTACAGGAGTGCCCCAATGTGTGCTGGGCACCTCACAGCCCTATTCCTATTCCATGCATTCTGGGTCTGGAGTAACCTGTATCAGGCCGAACTACTTAGTACTTGGATTTATGCTGAGGTTTTTTGGCACCTTTTCTGGCCTCAAGAGTGACATATACAGGGCTGAATTAAAACCAGACCTGATCTTCTCACATTATTTCCAACACACAATAACTGAAACACTGGGAACAGATCAGATCTTGCAGTGTTTCAACTCCATAAATGACCCATTGGAGTATTGCAACACAACAAAACATATAGAAGGATATTCTAAGGTATGCACACACCCTCCACACTTAACCAATTTTGCCCATGCCTTGCTCTCTCTGTGCCTAGCGTTGTACCTAGTTTAGGCCCTGATTGACAGCTCAGGGAAGTCAGCGTCAAAGGGAAGTCAAAGGGAGTGTTTCCACTGTTTTGATGGACTTTGGAGTGGCTGCTTTCTCACGTCATGAGGGTTTTTTTTAATGCCTTGGTGATGTTGAAACAGAGCAGAGTCCTGTGTATTCTGCACCACGCTGACATCACCTCCCAGGCCAATCATCCTCCTGTCTTGATTTCTTCAGGCCAGCAGCACTGGGGGAGCTAGCCAGCTGCAGATTCCATGACAGCATAAGCAAAATGGGGGAACAGGCACTACAAGAGGGGCTTATAGAATTTGATGTTAAATGAATAAAACAATCACCGCTGTTATATTTAATTCAATACAGACTTCTAACTGGGAACATTCCCCATTTATTTCATGCTCTCATGGTCGGGGGTTTGAGAGTTTGAAGAGGTGGGATCTGACTCCGGGCTCCTGGTACTGGAGGGAGAAGTATTTGCTGCAGGGAGGGGGCTTTGGAAGGGTGTTTGGGATGTTGGGCCCTGATGCCTCCTCATACGCTCCTGTACTTTGCACCTTGTGCCTGTCTCTTCATCTATTGCACACAGACTCAGGAAGTGGATGGCTAGGGAATGCGAAGGCAGTCGCCGACTTACACATTGTGTCAGTCCTGCAAGGCAAATTGGTGGGCACCAGACAGGCCAGTTGCGCTTTGCCAGCACACCGGCTCCACTTGTGGATCAGCTAGTATGCTGCCCTGCCTGCTGGCATGCCGCCCTGCCTCGCTCCAGTCAGTTCAGCGCTCCCTCCGATGTTAGTGCCTTGCTATGTCATCTCCAGCTCGTGCCAGCTGGCACGACACTCCTCAGTTGTGACAGGTTGCATGTTCTTCCTACATCATTCCTGCCATCTCAATGAGCACCATCTGGCACCCCGTCCTCCCATTTACATCAACCGCTTCCATATACCTGAAGCCATCTGGTGTATCATCCCTAATGCACAGTGAGGCTAACATGACATCCCTAATTCATAGATCCCAAGGCCGAAGGAACCATTGTGATAATCTAATCTGACCTAAAGCCTAGAATGTCCCCCAAATAATTCCTAGAACATATTCCCAGGGCTGAACTGGACCACCCTCACAAGCTTACCTTACATGGCATTGGGGAGTGAGGTAATGGCTTTTATTGGCCCTAAATCTGTTGGTGGAGAGAGACATGAGTTTGAGCTTATGCGGAGCTCGTACACAAAGCTCGAAAGCATCTCTCTCACCAACAGATGTGGGCCAATAAAAGCTATTACCTCACTCACCTGGCCTCTCTAATATCCTGGGATCCACACGACTACAGCTACAGAGCACACATAGCACAGCAGCCCCACCTCACACAAGCTAGCACCTCATTCCTGCCTCATGCCGCCCCATCCGTGCCTCTCACTGGTTTTGCCTATTTGTATTGCCCCAGCATATGATGGCCATACATCCAGTTTTGGTCAGGACAGTCCCCTTTTTCAGCCATGTCCCAGGTGTCCCGATTTTTTTGGCAAAATGGGACAAATGCCCAATTTTACCAAAAAAGTGGGATGTGCCCTTCTAGTGGGGCATAGAGGAACATTGGGGGCAGGAGGAGAGTGAGCAGCAACGTCAGTCCCGCACAGCAGGGCTCAGGCAGCAGTGATGCCAGGTGGCTCGGGCCAGCCCCATGCGTGGGAGGGGTATGCCTCCCCTAAACTTGGGCAAGCCCCATGTGGTTTCCCATTTTCCCTTTGGGAAATATGGTTGTTCTATCCCATCATCACTCTGTGGTCAGTTTGTACCAGGATCTGAATGGTGCTTAGAGCTCAGTATGTTGTCAGAGAATCTCCCAAGATAGCTTTGTCCTATGAACTAGTTTATTCTTTTTTTCCAGGAATTCACTTGAAAGGAGCCCTTAGTAGCTAGACATTGATTTCCACATGATGTTTAGGGAACTCACTGATTCAAACAGGTTTGAATACCTTCTGCAGGTGCTCTTCAAAGCCCACGCCACTCTTGAACCGATGCCATTTTCTTATTCATCCCTACCTCAAAGTCCTTCTCCCTCTCCCTCTTTTCTGTTGCAAGCAGGTCCTTAATTATTCCCCAGGTGAAGCAGCTGAAAACTCTGCTTATCATAGCCTCTGATTACCCTGCCGAGGGCTAATGAAATAAAGACTCATTCAGGGAGTCTGGAATTTCCTGTGTGTATTTTGGTTCTTTACTCCTTTCGCAAGGAAATCAAATCCGGCTTGCCCCAGTTTACTTTTCCCCTGCTTGGTGGGGAGACAGAAAGGCAACAGATTTGAATCGAGCCTGAAACGTTACAGTGCTTTGGAGGCTTCTAATTTAGGGTAATTTATGGAGAGTTATTTGGAAGGAAGAGTATGGAACCTCCATTTTAACTCGGGAGATCTAGAAGGTGAAGGAGCTCTCAGTGCAGAGATAGCAATGTATGGAGAGAAATGTAAGCAATCCCTGGCTCCCCTTTTCTATCTATCCTTCTTTCCTCTCTCCCTCCTTTATTCCTTTATTTTTTGTAGCTCCAGAATAAATGTTTCATTCATATTTCAAAGGCTGGTGAGTAACTAGAACTTTGTTGGCATCTTCCTCCTAAACCGGAAAAAACAAACACTACCACCCTCTCCCAGTCTGTTCCTGCCAGAAACATAGCAACCAGCACACACGACTTTCTGCAGGCAGCTCGGTTTGCATTTAATTAGCTCTGCGAAATCCTAAACTCCTTTCAACCTCCACCCCCAGAACATCACTGTAGAAATCCTCACAACAGGGAATGGCACAACAGAGTTGTCAAAATACCGGTATTCATAGAGTTTGGATCCCAGACTCTGGACATTGCTTGCTCTGGAAATTTATTTTTTGCTTCCACTCCACTAGCAGGAGATGGGAATATTAATATTTTGCAGATCCACAGCCTGCTTTACAATAGTGAAAGGGTCTGCAGGGCCGGTGCAAAGATGTTTTGCACTCTAGGCGAAACTTCCACCTTGTGCCCCTCCCCCAGCAGTTTCCCTCCTCCGCCCTGAGGTGCCCCCCATGTGGCAGCTCCCCACCCCCCACCCTCTGCCCTGAGGTACCCCCCCCGCCTCAGCTCACCCCTGCTCTGTCTCCACCCCAAGCACCTAAGCTGATTGGCGCCGCAAGCCTGGGAGTCAGGAGAAGTGTAGCAGCTACGGCGTGTTTGGAGAGGAGGCAGGGCAGGGGTGAGCTGGGGCGAGGAGTTCCCCTGCGTGCCACCCCCCCCCCTTAATTGCTGCAGGCGACCATCCCTGCGCCCCCATGCCCCAGCTCCCTCCACCTAAATGCCGGTGGCAAGCGGGGCGGTCGAAGATCTGCCCGCCGCAGTCGCTGCTGAAGAAAATGATGCCCCTAAATCCTAGCGCCCTAGGCGATCGCCTAGGTCACCTAAATGGTTGCACCGGCCCTGAGGGTCTGACTGTCCCACTTTTACAAATGGGTAAACTGAGGCAGAGCAGTGAAATAATTTGTTTGCCCAAGGTCACACTGTGAGTCACTGGCAGTGTCAAGCCTGGGCTCTGTTCTCTGATGGTAACAGTATTCCAAGATGGGGAAATTAGGGTCTAAACAGTCCTGAGTCCTCATCCCCTGCTTTAACAACTACCCATCAGCGCCTCTCAGGCTTGAGAGCAGAACCTAGGACTTCTGACCCTCTCTTCTAACCATGTGGCCATACTACTGTCTCTAGATGAGTCCTGTTAGTCTCTTGTCCTGTTTTTCTTAGGTTATGCCCCCATCCAGAGCTAGGAGTAAAACCAAGCTCACTAATTCCATGTGCTTTGCTCTAAAGACAGTACAGCACTCCTTCCTAGAGCTGGGAACAGAACTCAAATCTCTAGATTCTGAGATCTCTGCTCTAAAATCAGAAGCTGATGAGAATGATGGTCTGGCTAATTTGGGAGGGTTGGACTGGCCACAAGACAAACTGGCTGCAATAAATTCTCATTCATTCTGGTCTCTCCTTGTTAGGTTGTCCAGATTCAGGGAAAGAAAAACCGGGACAGACTTTTCTCCACATTTCTATTTCTCTGTTTTCCATTCAGCAAGCTCAGTTATATCTTTTCAGCCGGAATTATATCTATTTTGGATTAAGGAAATTCAGCAAAGCAAGAAGGATCAAATGTAAAGTCTGCACAAGAGAGCACAGAGTATGTCTCCCCTATAATAGACTGCACAGGTCTGCCTCAGAAAATGGCAGCTGTTCCTGCACACAACAGACTCCTTAGAGCTGTAATGGTGCAGTGCAGAGGAAAAGAGTCATAAGTGTAAGCAGAGTCAGGATGAGCTGTACCCTGACATCTGGTGGTGAAGTATGGGAAGTGTGGAAAGAATGTCTGGAATGCAAAATCTCAAATATTTGCATAGGCACGCCTACCCCATCCCAGACTGCCGAGCTGTGGGACTGCTTTGTGACAGAAATGACTCAACCTCAGTTGGGTGGTACTTGCTAGACAAGGGACATGGGTTCCAAAACCCTGTGAAGGGAGAGAGGTTGGGGACAGGTACTTGTGCCTGGTGGTGCAGGCTCCTTGTGGAGCTAGAAGCATCAGTTGCACCTCCTCCTCTCTCCACTGTGGAATGTCAGAGTTGATTTTTTTTATTCCCTTAAGACTCTAGATACAGGTTGCTGAGCTGAACTCACTTTGGGCTAATGGTGCACTAGCACTGGGCTCCCCTACTATGTGCTGAGATCACTAAGAGCTGAAATCACAAAAGAGCTGAAATTACTGAGCTGGGAGCACTGAGTACTGTGCTAACTAGTGGGGGAGCCTGAAGCTATACTGTGGAACAGAGCAGCTGGCGGAGTGGAGCAGTTTATGGGGATGGCTGGAGCGGACCACAGGACAGCTGGTGGAGTGGAGCGGCTGGCAGAGCGGAGTAGCTGTGGGGCGTGTGGAGCAGCCCACAGAGCGAGCGGAGCCGAGCAGTTTGCTGGGACAACTGGAGCAGCTCACGAGGCAGCTGGTGGAGCGGAGCAGTTTGTGAGGACGGCCGGAGGAGCAGAGTGGAGCGGCTGGTAAGGCGGAGCAGTTCGTGGAGAAGGCGGAAGCAGAACCCACGGAGAGGCAGGGCAGTTGGCCCTGGACCACGTAAGGTGCCCCTTTCACCCAGGCTGGGGGGAGGGACCTCTACAGATAGACTCTTGAATTCTGGGGTGGCATTGACCAGAGACTTTTGGGTTGTTGGACTTTGGAGTGATTGGACTTAAGACCCTAAGGGGAAAAGGACATTGCTAAATGTACTGGGGGGGGGTGGTTATGGTTTGTGTTATAACTCTGTTTGTGGTGTTTCTCCAATGGGATGCCGCATTGATTCCTTCCTTTATTAAAAAGATTTCGCTACACTCAGACTCCGTGCTTGCGAGAGGGGAAGTATTGCCTCCTAGAGGCGCCCAGGAGGGTGTGGTATGTAAGTGTCCCAGGTCACTGGGTGGGGGCTCGAGCTGGTTATGCCTTGTGTTATTGAAACGGAACCCCTGGATACTGAACCTGGCCCTTGTTGCTGCCAACTCAGAGGGGCAGAAGGGTTACATAAGCGCTCCCTAACTACATGCATCAGTCACAGGGCACTGACAACTAGGAAGTGTTCTTCAGAGCGATCTTAGCAGCTGAGAGGCTAGTTGTGGGGAGTGTCTTGACATCTGGTAAGGGATAGATTACTCAGTACTTGCCCCTGGAGGCAGGATTGGGAAGGTTTCGGCAATGTATAGATCAGGGGGAACTTGTCCTTGGGCTTAAGGGAAAGTTTGGCTGCTGTTAAACAAGTAGGGTTGGCCTAAGTATTAAGGGAAGGTGCCTGTTCCACTGACTCGCTCCCCCTTCCCATACTACAGCTTCCCTCCCTCCCTTCTCACAAGCTCCAGTGCCTCCCTGTCCCGGCTTTGAAGTACCTCAGCACTCATCTTCCATGGGATGCCAAGTTCCCTGCCTGCTTCCTGAATAGCCTGTGCCTGCTTTAGTGTGCAAGGTAATCTGCAATGTTCCCAGTTGCACAGCCTTCCAGCTTCTGGCATTAGAGGTGCAGCAGACTACATTGCCTGCTTATGTAGGCACAGTCTCAGCAGGATGGTTGCAAGCAGATGGCGAACAACCAGGGCCCAGCACAGAAGTAATTTGTTACCCTGTTCTTTTAAAATGGGAAGGGGCCTGCTGCAGGCTGGAGAGCCTCACTTTGTGTCTAACGAGCCAGTTCACCATAGCCATGAAAAGGGAGACACGGTTCCCCAAGCTGCAATGGAAATCAAAGATCTCCTAGACAGGTGGTAGACTTGCTGAGACTCACTGCTCGGGGAACAGAGACAGGAAGAGAAAACATCAGGCTCCTTTCTCCCGCTTTACATTTTCATCTTCCTGATGCTTCACAACACGTGGTCCAAGGATTGTAAAGCATTGGGATGTTTATAAAAGTTGAGGCTGTCTTTGAAAAATGTTGGATAAAGGGTTAGGAAAGTTGCCAGTAGGGCAAAATCTCAAGGACTTTGAAGTTAAGGATTGCACCCCTCTGAATCCTAACAATGGAAACTGCTTCATTCATATTCACTTAGCTCTATCTCCCTATCTAGGTACTTACATGGTCCCCATTGCCTTAGTATCTGGGAGCCCCCCCAGTATTTAACAATAAAAGCGACAATAGCAATCTCTCATCTCTTTGTTCCTTTTCAGCCTGTAGGAGAAAGAGCTTGATTAGTTTATCAGGCTTTGTGTGTGTTTGTGAGTGAGTGGGCAGGTATGCTGTGTGTGTGTGAGCACACGTGAAGCGCTTATTAAAGAAGGGCTAATCACATAAATGCATTTTGCATTTTGTTGTAAAAGTGGGGAGGCCCATGGTCATTCTTGTCTCTCATGGGAGTGAGCCCCATGGTCCAGGTCCTGCATAAGTTCTGTCTTCTGCACTCAGGAGTCTCACGCTATTGATGCACAGTTCCATTGTCCCGGCAGAACGTTGCAGACCTGGCAGGTTGTGGTCATGCGGAGAGAGGCACTCTCTCTGGGTAGTGATGGAAAATGCTATGCGGGGGGGGGGGGTTGAGCATCGGGGCAGAGACTACGAACTGGACTCTGTATTCAGTGGGGAGCACGTGCAGGGAGGAGAGCACCAGGGTGATGGCTTCAGACTGACCCATGTTGTTAACAGGGATTATGGGAAATTTCCCAACAAAACCGATTTTCATCTGAAAATGTCAATTTGTCAAAACCAAAAATATTCACAGAAAAGTTTCAGGTTTGACAAACTTCCACCAAACTGCAGGCAGGAAACCTGCTTGGTTCTCTGCCAGAGCACCTGGCTGGCTGTGGGGGGCCTGGGTTTGTGGGTTCCAGGGTCTGTGGTTCCAGGGCAGCCTGCTGTGCTGTCCCAGCGCTGGGGTCTTCCAAGCTCCCTGCTGTGGACCCAGCAGCCTGGAAGCACTAAGATCCTCAGATCTAGTAGGAGATCTCAAGTCCTAGTCTTGTAGCCCTGGGGATTCTGGGAATCCTGGTTCAAGCTGGGGCCTGGTTCTGAGACCCTCTCTCCTCTCCCGCCACACCAGATTTCTGACTCCAGGCTCCAGCCCAAGTGGGAACACCTACACTGCTATTTTTAGCCCTGTAGTGTGAAACCCCAAGTCAATTGATGCAGGCTTTGAGACTTACTGACTCAGATATTGTTTTGTACATGTATCCTCGGTGTCCCTAGGTTCTGCGATCTGCAGCACGGGACTCCACTGATTTCCAGAGACTCCTCTGACTGCTTGGGCTGTCCCCTGCTCCAGCAAAATCCCTGGGCTGCCTCTAGCAGTCTCTGAGGGTGCAAACAGCTGGCTGCTCCATTTTATTTCAGGAAAAACTGAAAACCACATTTTGATTTTTCAAAGATCTCCCAGCAGGGCCAACCCATAACAATGCTGGTCTGATGGTATCTGGGACATGAGACAGGGTAAGGCAGAGTAGGATAGACGTATTGATTAGATGGGATAATTGTGGGATGCTGTCTTTTCTCAGCACTGCTTATGGTTCTGATCACATGTGGAGGACACTGATTCAAAGATCCCCATTTCTAGAACATCCCTCCACCCTTCACTTCCACAGCCCAGCATTTCCACCCATATGCAAAAGACCCTGGGCTGGATGAATGTTCTGTTTCCTAATCCACCTCTTGTTCTGGCAAATACAGCCCTTCCAGCCCCACCCAAGACCTCCTTAGTCCCACTGACAGTCAGCGCATCTCACCGACTTCATCTGAAGCAGCACATGAAGTGGGAAGATACCCTCACCATCATCATCATCACAGAGTGACACTTCTGTTTTCAAATTCCACTGACTCCCAGCAGTGACTGATGAACCTCAGGCCACTGGTAGCTCCCCACACTGGTGCAGCTTCGTTACTGGGAGCAATGGTGGGAGCTGACAAGTAGGCAGGGCTAAGGCCAGTTCAGGTATTGTTACCTCCAAGCCATCTAATGCTGCTCATTGCTCTGAATGGGGCTCAAGGTGGTGTTAACACTCAAGTCTTGTCTATACAACAGCTTCCATCATTGCTGAATGGTGGGCGTCATTTGTGCCAGTGTGGAGATGGGTTCTCTCTCTCTCATGCACATGGAGAGGGCAGCAGCATGGAAGTCAGGGATTTGGGATTAAAATGCAGGCGGCGTTTGCCTGACTTGCCAGACTCCCTCCCACCTGCCCCCAACATTCAGCTCCTGTTAAACTTGTTGCAGCTTCATCTGCTTTATCGTCTCATTTGCTTTCTGATCTGACATCAGCCTGCCATGCTGCTGATCAAAGGCAGATGCAAGAGCATAGCCTTGCTGAGCAGCCCAAGAATTCAGACAAATATGTCACTTCCTATCTCTCTGTCTCCTGCAGCTTCTCTTTCTTTCTTGCTTTCTGTCTCTCCCTCATCCCAACTTTGCTTTGTTTTTCATTCTTTTCCACTCTCTCCCCCTCCGCCCCTGGTCTTACAGTTTCACGATTTATTTCTCTTCAGCCTTCCCTTGCTTTCCCTCCTTCTCTGGATTTCTCACTGTCTGCTTTCTTCCCAGCCTGGAAACCCTCTCTGCCTCTCCATTTTGCCATCCCTGGCTTTCTTTTTCCTCCTTCCTCTTCCCCCTGCTTGTTCTAGTCCTCATTGTCGCTTTCTTTCTCAGTTGCTGCTGCTTCTCCTTCCTGTCTCTCCCTCCCTCCCTTTGGAGATCATACCCTCCATTGTACAAATCAGCACGTAGTCACTTTTTTAGTCATAGATGTGGGACCCCAGAGAAGGCAGGGCCTCCTTCAGAGTTGTTGTTGTTCAACTCTTTGTCAGCAGCATCTTTCATCCATAAAAAAATTGAATGGAGATGTTTTCTGTTATGTGTTTCCTAATGGACTAAAGGCCTTTCTGCTCCAACTCCCTTCTTCAAATCCAGCCCTGGGAGGGCACCAATATGCTATCCCCTTTTATTCATCACAGACCTTTAGCTCTTATTTTTGTTGACAAGCAACAAATACAAATAATTGAACCGGGCAACAAAATTGTGCAAGATCTATGCAGTTTATCTGAGCACCACGTTAAAATCAATCTCATGGCTCATACCGAACTGGCAATTCTGTCAATATGTATAGCAATTATTTCTGTTATTTCCATATAGAAATCTATTTTAAAACTTCAAATTAGTCCCAAAGTTTGGAGGTGGATGTGAATATCAATATTTGAATCTGGATCAGAACTTCCCCAAAGCTTTGAATCTGATCAAGTCTGACTTTTTGGATTAGGAACCTAGGAACATAGAAATTACCAGGCTGGCTCAGGCCCTCAGCCCAAGGTCCAGCTGGTCCAGTATCCTCTCTCTGACAGTGACCACCACCACTAGATGCTTCAGAGGAAGATGTAAGAACCCCACAAAGGGCAGATTTGGGCAATCTTCCCTCCCCTCCCCCCCCCATTCCCATGTTAGAGATCAGGAGACATGACAGCTAAACACTGGTTTAAACCTTGATGCACAATCTAGCTTCAGAATGTGCATATATATCTAAACCTCCCCAGGATGTGGGGCTGCTTGGATCAGCGGGTTGGGTTCACACCTAACTCAACTGAAATGTTCTTTCCTTACTAAATCAGACCCAAATGGGATTATTTCACAAAATGCCATCTGAATTTGCTAGTTACAGTGGCGTGACAAGTTAGTGAAGACAAGGCACAAATCCGTACTGCTTCTTGACTCAGTCCTTAGCTAGGCAAATGCCAACTGGCTTCAGTGGCAATTTTTCTGAGTATGGCCTGAACAAAAAGTGCTTGATTCAAAGCCCACTCAAGTCAGTGAGGTCTGGGCTACACTACAGATCTGTATCGGTATAACTAGGCTACTCAGGGGTGTGAAAAATCCACATCCATGAGTGATGTAGTTATACCAACCTAACCCCCCTGTGTAGACAGAGCTATGTCAATGGGAAAGCTTCTCCTGCTGACATAGCTACCACCTCTCGGGGAGATGGATTAACTAAGCCAAAGGGAGAGCCCTCTCTGGTCAGCTTAGAGCAATGGTTCTCAAAATATTTACCATTACGGGCCACATATACAGCTCTCTATGTGTTATGTGTTCATATTCACAAAATATATATACTACGTATATGGCCCTGAGGATGTCACATGGGCTGCAGCTTGGGCTGAGAACCACCGGCTTAGAGTGTCTTCATTAAACTGCTACAGTGATGCAACCGCATCAGCTAATGCGGGGTTTCAAGTGTAGAGGTACCCTCAGAGTCATTGGAAAAACTCTTACTGACTTCAGCAAATTTTGGATCAGGCCCAAACTGAATATGTATCTCAAGACTTTGCCCCATGATAATAGGCCAGAGTTAAGCAGCCTGTTGCACTTACAAGCATCATCACTTGCTTCAAAGTCATTAATCCTCTTGAGTTTACAATCTCTTTCTGCTTCAGCAGCTGAGACTGTAAACTCCTGTAATGAAATGTCCCGCTGTACATGGATATGCCCATCAACCACTCAAAGGCCTAAGTTTTCAAAATGCCTGCAAATTTGAGGCACCTTAGCTTTCACATGCACAATTTGAGATGCCTGGGTATCACAGGTGAGAAACCTCAAAACTGAGATAAGACACCAAAAATCAGAGGTCACTTGTCTTAAATACAAAGTTGCCATCTTAATAACACATTTTTCTCCGTGAATTCTCACTCTTGCAGTTCCCAGTATTCATAACTAGAGCTCAAAAAACAATATGTTTAGAAGTAATTTGCTCAGAGAATTTGGTCTCTTTCTCTTCTGGTCACTGGGCAAATCAAAATGTCCGCAACTGTGTTTAGTATATCCATCTAGATATACTTATGTACAATGCTGACATCTAGGTAGACTTACATGTAGTGCTAGGGAGGAGCTGGTTGTCAAGGTACATGTAGGTACCAATGACACAGGGAAAGGTAGGAGAGAGGTCCTGGGGGCTAAATTTAGGCTGCTAGGGAAGAGATTAAAGTCCAGGAACTCCATGGTAGCATTCTCTGAAATGCTTCCAATTCCACATGCAGGGCCACTTAGCCAGACAGAACTGCAGGGTCTCAATGTGTGGATGAGATGATGGTATAGGAAGCAGGGATTTAGGTTTATTAGGAACTGGGGAATCTTTTGGGAAAAGAGGAGCCTATACAGGAAGGATGGGTTCCACCTAAATCAAAACAGAACCAGATGGCAGGCATGTACAATTAAAAATGTTGTATAGAAGTTTTTAAACTAAGGCCTGGGGAAAAGCCGACAGGTGTGGAGAAGCACACATTTCAGACAGACATGTCACTTACAGGAGGATTTGTTAAAGAGGACTCTCTATAGCCTAGTAAAGAAGAGAGGATCAAAGTTGATAAAATATAGGTAGGGCCTGAAGAGAAACAATCAAAGGCAAGACAGTCCTATTCAATTACATCACATGAAGGCAGACAACTAAATATTGACAAATTTCACAAATGCTTGTATACAAATGCTAGAAGTCTAAATACTAAGATGGGTGAACTTGAATGCCTGGTGTTAAATGAGGATACTGATATATAATAGCTGTCATAAAAACTTGGTGGAAGAATGATAATCAATGGGACAAAATATAGAGGAATATGGGAATGACAGAGTAGGTTGCATTGGCTGGGGAATGGTACTATGTGTGAAAGAAAGCATAGAGTCAAATAGCAAAAATCTTAAATGACTCAAACAGTACCATAGAATCTCTATGGATAAAAATGCCATGCTTGAATAATAAGAGTATAGCAACAGAAATATACTACCAAGCACCTGACCAGGATGGCGATGGCGATGGCGATTGTGAAATGCACAGGGAAATTAGAGAGGCTACAAAAAACAGAAAACTCAGTAATAATTGGGGATTTCAACTATCCCCATATTGACTGGACACATGTCAGACCAAGATGAGATGTAGAAATGAAATTTCTAGACACCATTAATAACTGCTACTTTGAGCAGCTAGTCTTGGAACCCACAAGGGGAGAGGTAATTTTTTTATTTAGATCTAAGTTGCGCACAGTATCTGGTCCAAGAGGACAATATAGCTGAACTGCTCAGTAATTGTGACCATAATGTAATTAAAATTAACATCCTTATAGGGGGCAAAATATCAAACAAAACCAGCACAGTAGCATTTAACTTCAAAAAGGGGAACTACACAAAAATTAGGAAGCTACTTAAATGGAAGTTAAAAGGAACAGTCACAAGACTGAAATGCCCGCAAGTGGATGGAAACATTTTAAAAACACCATAATATAGGTTCAAACTAAATGCATGCCCCAAATAATAAATTTAAAAAAACATAAGAGGTCACAAAAAAAATGCCACCATGGCTAGACCAAATCAAAGAGGTGGTTAGAGACAAAAGGACATCTTTTAAAAATTGGAAGTCAAATCCTACTGAGGAAAATAGAACGGAGTACAAACGCCAGCAAGTCAAGTGTAAAAGTATAATTAGGATGGTCCAAGAAGAATTTGAAGAGCAACTAGTAAAGGACACAAAAACTAACAGCATTTTTTTTAAGTACATCAGCAGGAGGAAGTCTTCTAAGCAATCAGTGGGGTCACTGGGAAGACAAAGTCGTTGCAGAGAAACTAAATGAATTGTTTACATCAATCTTCACCACAGAGTGTGTGAAGGAGATTCCCATACCTGAGCCTTTCTTTATAGGTGACACATCTGAGGAACTGTCAGTAGAGAAGGTGTTGGAATATATTAATAAATTAAAGAGAAATACATCACCAAGACGAGATGGTATTCACCTAAGAGTTCTGAAGGAACTCAGATAGAAATTGCAGAACTACTAACAGTGTGTGTAACCTGTTGCTTAAATTAGCTTCTGTACCAGATGATTCAAGCATAGCTAATGTGATGCCAATTTTTAAAAGTGACTCCAGAGGAGATCCTGGCAATTACAAACCAGTAAGCCTGACTTCAGTACCGGGCAAACTGGTTGAAACTATGGCCTGGTCTACACTACGTGTTTAAATCGATTTAATGGCCATTAAATTGATTTAACGCTGTACCCGTCCACACTACAACGCCCTTTATATCGAAATAAAGGGCTCTTTAAATCGATTTCTGTACTCCACCCTGACGAGAGGAGTAGCGCTAAATTCGATATTAACAGTTCGGATTACGGTTAGTGTGGAC
>NC_133769.1:160011745-160029453 GCF_003597395.2 Chelonoidis abingdonii | reverse complement strand
TGATGTTTTCCCGGAGGAAGGAATGACTGACGACATTTACCCAGAACCCCCCGCGACCATTAACATTCAACCCTGAATTCCAAGAGGCGGGGGAGACTGCGGGAACTATGGGATAGCTACGGAAGTGCTACCCACAATGCAACGCTTCAGAAATCGACGTTAGCCTCGGAGCATGGACGCACAACGCCGAATTACTGTGCCTAGTGTGGCTGCAAGAAATCGAAATTATAATATCAGTTTTATAAAACCGATTTTAGCAAATTCGATTTTATCCTGTAGTGTAGACGTGGCCTATAGTCAAGAACAGAATTATTAGACACATAGAAGAACACGATTTGTTTGGTAAGAGTCAACATGGCTTTTGTCAAGGGAAATCATGTCTCACCAGCCTACTAGAATTCTTTGAGAGGATAAACAAACATGTGGACAAAGTTGGTCCAGTGGATATAGTGTTCTTGGACTTTCAGAAAGCCTTTGACAAAGTCCTTCACCAATGGCTCTGAAGCAAGTAAGGCTGTCATGGGATAAGAGGGAAGGACCTGTCATGGATCAGTAACTGGTTAAAAGACAGGAAACAAAGGGTAGGAATAAAAGGTCAGTTTTCACAATGGAAAGAAGTAAATAGCAGGATCCCCCAAGGATCTAAACTGGGACCTACACTATCCAACACATTCATAAATGATCTGGTGAAAGGGGTAAACAGCGAGGAGGCAGAGTTTGCAGATGATACAAAACTACTCAAGATAATTAAGTCCCAAGCAGACTGTGAAGAGTGAAAAAGAGATCACACTAAACTGGGTGGCTGGGCAACAAAATGGCAGATGAAATTCAATGTTGATAAACACAAAGTAATCCACATTGGAAAACATAATCCCAACTAGACATACAAAATGATGGGGTCTAAATTAGCTGTTACCTCTGAAGAAAGAGATCTTGGAGTCATTGTGGCTAGTTCTCTGAAAACATCCACTCAGTGTGCAGCAGCAATAAACAAAGCTAACAGAATGTTAGAAACCATTAGGAAAGGGATAGAAAAGAAGACAGAAATTATCATGTTGCCTCTATATAAATCCATAATACAACCACACCCTTGAACACTGTATGCAGGTCTGGTTGCCCCATCTCAAATATATTTATATATATATTGTGATAGACCCAGGCCAGTGGGGTATAGCAGAAGGCAGATATACTGCCCATTAGATTAACAGTTTTCTGTTCCCTGACTGACCAGAGCAGGGGCTGCTCCAGGCTAATGAGAACACAAGACTCTAATTATCCTGCAAAGAGTCAGGTGAGGCCATTAAGCTAATGTGACCTCCTGACTCTAATTAAGGCCCCACTGATACTATAAAAAGGGCTTACTCTAGGCAGGGAGAGCAGAGCAAGTCTGGCTGAAGGACTGGTTAATGAAGACACCCTCAAACCATCATTAAGGGAGCCCTAAGGTAAGGGTGAAGAAGGGAGAAGCAGGAGAGCTGTGGGGAAGTGGCCCAGGGAAATGTAGCAACTCTGGCAGTGAAAGGTTGGCTGTCAACAGCTGCTACCATTAGGTCCCTGGGCTGGAACCTGGAGTAGAGGGTGGGCCTGGGTTCCCCGCAACCCACCACTACAAGAACATCTCCTGGGAGGGGAAATCAGGCCCTTGTCAGGATAGGAGGCTAAACTGGTCTGAAATAAGACACCAAGGACAACAGAGACTGTGGGAGTTCTCTCCCCAACCTCCTTGCTGGCCTCTGATGAAAAGGGCTCAGTAGACTGTAAGCCTGGCCCTAGAGACAGAAGAGCTACGTGGAGGGTCACTGTGAGCCACTGAGGCTAGTATAAGCTGCCTAGAAGTGCAGGACCCAAGGGGGAAGGTCAGAGCTCTGCCACAATATATATTAGAATTGGAAAAATACAGTGAAGGGCAACAAAAATGAAGAGGGGTATGGAACAGCTCCCATACAAGGAGAGATTAAAAAGACTGGGATAGTTCAGCTTAGAAAAGAGAAGACTAAGGGGAGATATGATATAGGTCTATAAAATGATTAATGGTGTGGTGAACGTTAATAAGGAAGTGTTGTTGTTTACTCCTCATAACACAAGAACTAGGGGTCATCCAATGAAATTAATAGGCAGTAAGTTTCAAACAAATTTAAGTACTTCTTCACACGATGCACAGTCAGCCCATGGAACTCATTGCTGGGACTGTTGTGAAGGCCAAAAGTATAACTGGGTTAAAAAAAAGAATGAGAAGTTTCTGGAGGATAGGTCCATCAATGGCTATTAGCCAAAATGATCTAGGATGTCCCCCATGCCTTGTGTGTCCCTAAGGCTCTGACTGCCTGAACCTGAGATTGATCACTCAGTAATTACCCTGTTCTCTTCATTCCCTCCAAAGCATCTGGCACTAACCACTGTCGGTAGACAGGATACTTGGCTAGATGAACCCTTGGTCTGACCGGGTATGGCCATTCTTATTGACTTCACCTAACCTATTTTTCAGCAAGGTATTTTGTTTTCTTTGGTTTTTGTTTTAACTGTATGGGTTGATCACATATTTTGCTGTGAGAGAGATACTTGACATTCTAAATATGAACTACTGGTTTGTTCTGATTAGTCACTTAAGTCACATGGTATTGTTTCCATTCCCTGATTGGATATCTGTAATTCTTAGAATCTGGAACATATCCTGAAGAAACCCACTGGACATTTGACTTTCCTGGGAAGAGGGAGCAGAAAGGATGCAGGTAAATTGGACCAGGGAATTTTAGAATACTTTAAACCCTTTACTCTCTGGGCCACCCAGCATTGCCTGAAGCATTAGTGGTAGAAAGATTGGGCTACTGTAAAACTGATTGGCTGGCTCATCTAAAATACATTTTCTGTTATCATGATCACACAAAGTAATTGCAAATGCATAAGTGGCCCTAACCATGAGTAGTCAGACCCATGCCTGTCTTGTTTAATGGCCTCTGTGCCAGGGATCCCTGTTCCCTTGCAGACTCAGAGATTATAACAGATCCACCACCCTGTTACTCACCTCTGATCTCCAGCCGACTCCTTCCCTCAAGTTTTCTCAGGCAGGTATTGCATCTACTCACTTCTGCTCTATTCTATTTACATCAGATACAGTGGGGACACTGAAGAGTCCAACCAAGTCTCGATATGCAGTAATGATCTAGAACTAAAAGGGTCCATGACCCAGTGTAAATCCTCTGAGTCATCCAGTCCCTCCATCACTCATCTGTTTTTGTGCTAATGTGTGTTACTGATGCAGGCGCAGACAGAATCGTGCTGTTTTTGTGACTGCTGCAGGGAAGAAACACAGTTAAATTACTAAATGCAGCTTTCCAGCAAAAACACCAAGTGAAGTCAGGAGACAGCCTTTGATAATGTAAAAAAAGACTTTAAAGCAAATAACCCAAATTCACTAACATATATACAAAAAAAGACAAGAGAAACGGTGGTTTAAAAAAAACCCACCCCCCAAACCCTGATATTTCTGCTTCAAACAGCTCTTCTCATGGCTTTTATATTGGCTGTTACCTTTCCTTTTGATAGTGTCTTCTGACTCACTTATCAAAGGATATTTCCTGACTTCTCTTTCTACTCTGCTGCATTTGGGACATGTTTCTTCTTGCAGATGTACCCTGTGTCAGACTATCCCATTCATTACACACCTTTACAGTTGGACATGGCTTTTCCTTACTAGGACCACATTCTGTTTCCATAGCAAAATTTGCTTAAGATGTTGTCAGCTATAATCCACACGAGGGAATCCTGCTGCCTATGCCATAAACTAAACTATGTGGCAAGGTGCACAGGTAGCTGTGACACTCCAGTGTATCGGAAAGGAAATTCTGTGATAGCTTCAGGTAAATTGGGATGTGGGGGAAGGAGATTTTTCTCCTGAATTAAATATGACAAAGAATAATTCAATGAGTTCAATATCTCCTATGTTATTTATTTTGATAGTCACCTCAAGCATTTTGAGACTGATGGATTGAAAGTGCTATGTAAGCACTAGGTATTATTATTTATTATTAATTATGGTTTACTGTCTGTTTCATTTTACACTGCCCCTACATTTTCAATTTACTATAGGCTGTTGTACTGGAAATGCATAATTGAACAGTAGAAGTTGCCAAGGTAGGGAAGCTAAAGAGTTTGAAGTCTGGTAGTGCACACCTAGGCAGCCAAGAAAGAGCAGAAGGGAATTGGGGATAAACACACCTGGGTGTTTCTGCTAAAACAAGCAGCAAGTTAACAAGGTTGACTCTTGTGTTGTCATTACTAGGTTTCAGAGTTAACCGCCCATTGTGAGATCTCTCACATTTCTAAGAGTTGTTGTTTCAGGCTGTCTCTAGTTTCAGGAAAACACTACTGTACAGGTTTACACTCAGCTCACATTTGAATGGTTTGCTCTGCAGCCATAACAGTTAGAAAGATAATATGTCATCATTTTAAATGCAAAAAGCACAATTCAGAGACCAAGGTGGATTCTGGGGCAATTTTGGGGACAGTGGATTCAGAGAATATACTAGGAACTTGCTATAAATGTGGTTTCCCATCATTTTTTCTTAACTGACCATAGTCTGTCACTTATAAAGCTTAAAATTAAAGATCTGAATGAATCA
Organism: Chelonoidis abingdonii; assembly: GCF_003597395.2. NCBI lineage: Eukaryota > Metazoa > Chordata > Testudines > Testudinidae > Chelonoidis > Chelonoidis abingdonii. The sequence continues at coordinate 160,024,834 of NC_133769.1, read as the reverse complement.
AAGCGCAGAAAATGTGAGTAACCCCTGATTCAGAATCTTTAAAATCTGGACCAAAATCTGTATCACACTTTGGCAAGTGGGGTATCCTACTTTTAGAATGGGGTAAATCAAAACTAATCTCCAATCCCTCCACCCCCAAACCTTGGAGTGTTTTAAAGTCCTATCCAGATCCAAACTGTTTAGTTTAAATCTACCTTGAACTGAAATCAGCAGTGGGCAAATATTGCAGAGCATGAGGATTCACAAGGCAGTGTGTGTGTGTGTGTGTGTGTGTGTGTGTGTGTGTGTGTGTAGGGGGGTGTAGCGAGGGGGGTCCCCTCCCCCACGCTCCTGAGACAGGGAATAGGCTAGGAACCCTGCAGTCCCGGGCAGAGGCCTGTCCACCTATCCCCGCCCCCAGGAAGTCAAGGGGCGGGACCGGAAGTTCAAGGCCCCCTCTGCCTGTTCCCGTCCCCAGGAAGTCAGGGGGCGGGACAGGAAGTATAAAAATCTGGTCCCAGCCCTCAGTTAGAAGGAGGCCACCGGAAAAGGCAGACGTGGGTGCCCGAGCTCCCGCTGGGCCTGGCTTACCCCACGCTCAGTATCTGGAGGGGTCCTGGCCTGACCTCCCCTGGGGCCAGCACCCAGAGCAGCGGGCTGCACCTTCGGACGCTCGCCCTGCGGAGGACTGGACCAGACCACCCGAACCCCGGGACGGTGAGGACTGGACCGGACCGCCTGGACCCCGGGGAGTGGACCGGACCGCCTGGACCCCGGTACTCCGAGGACTGGACTGGACCCCCCGCTGCTGAGCCAGCTGAGGAACCTATGATCTGGGAACCCCTGGACGACGCCGGCGAAGGGCAGGTACCCAGGGAGGGGGAGGTTGGGAGCAGCCCGGGGGCGGCTGACTACAGTCAGGCCGCAGAAGGCCCTGAGCCGATGGTCGTGTGCATCGGCCAGGATCCCCACTGACCATCCGGTCAGTGTGTTTCGGTGGGAACCCTGCCGCTCACCCGGTCAGTGTGTTTCGGGCCAGGATGCCCACTGACCGCCTTAGCGGCGACCGCCGCTACTAGGGCCCCGGGCTGGAACGCAGTGGAGTGGGAGGGCCTGCGTTCCCCCTGCCACCCCTTTAGGGTGGCAGACTCCCCCCCTTCCATTGCTGAACTTGATCGCCTCCAATTGTCCCTAGCTCTGCCCTGCCCCAAAGGGCCGGAGCCTCGAGACTGTGTGTAGCTCTGCCCTGTTTCCCCAAATGCAGAGCCCTAAACTTGTGTCTGCTGCCAGACGGCTAAAGTCTCTGTCCTGCCCTGACAAGCCAGAGCCCCGAAACTGTTCGTTCGGCCGGCCCTACCCAAGGCTCATACCGACATTCATTCGCTCATCCCTGCCCAGGACGAGCCCGGCCAAGGCCGTTACACTGTACCAGAGTGGGGACCTCCTCCAGTGTGGCACGGGCCCTTACCCTCCGAGAAGGGCGTGGGGGAACCCTCTCGCCTCCTAAGCGACAGGCCACTCACCAGTTCCTCACGCCCTATGAACCGGACGACACACGCCAGCTGCAAGCGAGCAAACACAAGAGGCTGCGCGCGCTCGTGCAGCAGAAAACGCTGCTTGACAGCGGGGTCAGCAGCAGCAAGCTATAAGCAGGACTGACAACTCGACCAGGTTTCACGGCAGCTGTACAACACCTGGAAGGTACGCGCCCCGGAGCCCTTGATCCCATCGGGGCTGGGATGCCGATCAGGCGATCCTCTCCGCCGGTCAGGCTGACCACATGCCCCCTGACGACCCCGAAGCGTTCCTGGTGACCTTCGAGCGGGTGGCCCAGGTTGCTGGGTGGACCCCGGAGCAGTGGGCCACCCTGCTCGCCCCGTACCTGATGGGGATGGCACAGACCCCATACCGAGGCCTCTCCACTGAGGATGCCAGGGACTACCCCACAGTAAAAGCGGCGATTCTCGACGTGCTAAACGTCACCCCGGAGACCTTCCGCCAGCACTTCAGGGCCCTGACTTATAATGCGGGTGCCCAGCCCCAGCTGATAGCCCAGGAGCTGCGGGACTTATGCAAGCGCTGGTCCAACCTGACCGACGAAGTCCGGAGGAACTCCTAGAGCAGATTATCTTGGAGCAGTTTCTCCATATCCTCCCATCCCGAGGAAGAGCATGGGTTCTCCGGCACCGACCCCCGACAGTGGTGGCCGCCGTCACCCTCATGGAAGACTTCTTGGCGGCCGAGACCCCGGTCGGGCCACCGCCGCGAGCCCATCCCGTTGGGTCCGAGCGGGCCCCTTCGGACAGGAGGAGAGCTGGCCGCGATGAAGCTTGAACCACCCCACGGGGACAGGAGCTCCACCCGCGACGGCCTGAGGTCCAGACCCCTTGAAGCCTTGTCTGTCCCGAAGCCCGTGCGGAACGTCCGTCCCGGAATCCGCCCGCGAATCCGCGAAATGGACCAGCCCGGCCCGGGCGGCCCGAGATCGGTCCCTGCTTCTCCTGCGGCAAACGTGGACACCTCCAACAAGACTGCCCGGCCATGGAGTGCGACTTAGGGCAGGTCTGTGCCGGGGAAAATCAGGCCCGACCTCCACAGCCGCCCAAGGTCACCATGCCCGTAGTCGTCAACAACTGCCAGACATGTGCCCTGGTTGATTCCGGTTGCGGGCAGACGTTGGTCCGCCAAAGCCTTGGAGTGGCTGAAGGCCCGCGGCTCGGGACGATTCACCTGCAGTGCATACATGGGGACGTACGACCATATGCCAGCACTAGGGTCTCCCTGTCAGTAGCCGGGGTAACGCGGACTCTGATGGTCGGCCTGGCCCCACGACTCGCCTACCCGGTGATCCTGGGACGGGACTGGCCTGAATTTGTGGACGTTCTGCGGTCCCAGTCCCAGAAGGACCCAGAGGTTATTCCCGCTTGCGAAGATGTCCGCGCCGCGGCAGATGCCCCCGAAGACTCTGGCAGGGCGGAGTCGGACCACCAGGCCGAGGCAGGGGATGAACCCCAACTGGGGATACCAGAAAGGCTGGTGGCGACCACAGACTTTTGCAGCGACCAAAGGGGCGACCCCACCTTGAACTCGATGTACGACCAGCTGGCCGCAGTCAACGGGGCCCCGATCGATCCAGGTCGGGTGCAAACGTGGCCCCACTTTGAGTTGCGGCAAGATCGGCTCTACCGCGTGGACCGAGATTCCCGCACGGGAGAAGTCCGGACACAACTGGTAGTACCACGGTGTCACCGGAGGGCAGTTATGCGGTTGGCTCACGATGTCCCTGCGGCCGGACACTTGGGCCAGGAGAAGACCCTGGCCCGAATTTTGTCTCGCTTCTTCTGGCCCGGGGTGCACCAGGAGGTGCGGAAACACTGTGCCTCCTGTCTATTGCAGCGGCGGCGCCCCGCTCCGAACCGCCCAGCCCCGTTGGTCCGATGCCCAATTATAGAGATTCCATTTGAACGGCGGTGCCATGACTAGGGGACCCCTCCGAAAAGCCAACCGATTCCGCCATTCTGGTCAGTGGACTACGCGACCCGCGTCCGAGGCCATAGCGCCTGGAGCATACAGCCATGGGGGGAGGGCCATTGGCTGACGAACTAATCAAAGTCTTGCCGAGTCGCCACCCCAGGATTACCCTGACCCAGGGACTAACTTCACCTCCCGGCGCTAGGCAGGCTGCATTTACTCGGGATCACCAGCCCGAACCTCGGTTACCACCCGCACCGATGCCCTGGGAGTGTTATGACAAGACACTAAGAAGATGAATGAGCAATTCAGTCCCCGAGATCGCGCTTTTTTTTTTTTTGCCCCCTGGTCCGCCCTCCTGGACCTGTAATCCACCCCTGATCTGGCCATACCGTGTATCCACACCCACCCAAGTTCTCAACCTTGAGCTGTTATATGCCGTCCCCGAGGCCTCCTGACCTCAGGGATAACCAGGCCAGACGCCTTCCCCTAGCAGCCATTCTTGCATATGTGTCACGCAAGACCGCTCAGCAAGTAGGGGCGTCGCCCCTGAGAAACCTGAAACGTCCAGGAGCCCAAGCCCAGACTATAACCGTGGCGATGTGCCCGCAGTCCAACCCGACCGGTGGTGCTTTGCCCTCGACAGAGTCCAAGCTGCAGCGCGTGGCAAGGACCCCAAGGTGCTTCGAGAGGGCCCGGCCCTACAGTCAACTCACCGACCTGCAGGAAAAAGAGACCAGAAGTTATAGTATACTCCTGAACGGCAGGAGAGAGGGCCTTGATGACACGCCTCCTCGCCTGAAACCTGAACATGGCGACCGCCGCGCGACACCCGACCTCCACGGATACGCAGCTTGGGAAGCCTAAGCGAGGAAGAAAGGAACAAAAAGCTTCTCCTGCAGGCATTTGCCAAGACTTCTACCCCCACAGGCTGCACGACCTGAACACATACCACCAGACAGTAAACGGGAGTGTGATCCCGAGCCAACCAGCCTACCCCACCGAGCGACAGGCATAGATGAATGAGGTACAGGGCGGTAAATCGGCGTCAATCGAGCAGCTCACAGAGCGAGTGGTGTACCGGTGTTGTCCCAAGCTGACGGTACCGAGCTTTTGCATAGACTTTTCGTGTGTTAACTCCGATGCAAAAGTTAGCGTACCCTGACTGCGGTGACTGAGTTGCTGACGCCGGGCGAGGCCACTTCCTCACCGCTCGATTCATCCAAGGCTATTGAAATCCCCCTGACCTACTGCTCCCGGGAGAACAACCAGGTTTGCTGCACCCTCAAGCCTCATCACTTCACTGGTCCTGGCTCCATGGGGCCCCGGCGACAGTTCCAGAGACATGACCATCCTCCTTGCGCACACAGAATCGCCAGCGCCTTACGAACGACTGATTATCTACAGAAGTCGGGACGACACCTGGAACGTGGTAGCTCGTCTGCGGACCCTAACGGCCGGAACTGACCGCCAACCTGAAGACATGCCGATCGGCTGATAAACCCTTACCCTCGCTACACGATCGGCGGGACCAGGGCGCCGTCGTGGGGAAGGTCAGGCCCTGGCCTGCCTGCCGGCCCCACCACGAAACGAAAGTACGCAGCCTCTTGTTGGCAGGTATCTACGAGTCATCGCCCGAGCTTTGCTCTCAGACCCCTAAAGACCTCCTACCAAGGACAGCCCACGTCGGATAGAATGGGACCCTGCGTGTGATCATGCCTTCCGTACCTCAAGATACACTTTGCCAAGAACCCTCCTACAGTCCGGACTTCCACATCGCGGGTTCATCTAGCAGCCGATGCCTCCGAGGTCAGGACTACGCGGGTCCTGTCTCAGGAGGTGGGGGCGAAGAGCCCCCGTTGTCTACCTGAGTCGGAAGCTGTTTCCACGGAACGACACTATGCCGTGTTGGAAAGAAGCCCTGGCCGTGAAGTGGGCTGGATGCCTCCGCTATACTTCCTGGGCGGAACCTTCGCTTGGTTACCGCCACTCCGCGCTCCGCTGTTGGCCAGATGCGAAACAACAATTAGCGGCTCACACTGGGACTTCGGACAGCAATAGCCTTGACGTCCGCCACCGGCCGTAAGGAGCATCTTAACGCTGACTCAGTCCCGCCTTGTGGAGAGAGGCCTACCCTCGAGGCCCGGGTCAGCTTGAGGGGTTGGGTGTAGCGAGGGGGTCCCTCCCCCACTCCTGAGACAGGAATAGCTAGAACCGCAGTCCCGGCAGGCCCGCGCATCCCCCCGCCCCCAGGAAGTCAAGGGCGGGACCGGAAGTTCAAGCCCCCCTGCTTCCGCCCAGGAATCGGGGACGGACAGAAGATAAAAATCTGGTCCCAGCCCTTCATAGAAGAGCCGCCGGAAAAGGCAGACGGGGTGCTGACTCCCCGCGCCCGGCTACCCCAACGCTCGGTATCCGGAGGTCCTGGCCTGACCTCTCCCTGGGGCCAGCACCCATAGCAGCGGCGCACCTTCGAGCTCGCCCTGCAGAGGACTGACCAACCACCCGAAACCCTGGGACGTGAGGACTGGACCGACCGCCTGGACCCCGTAACCCCGGGAGTGACCGGACTGCCTGGACCCCCACCCCGAGACTTGAACCGGACCAACCCGAACCCAGATGCTAGACTGGACCGGACCGCACTGGACGCCCCGTACCCCCGAGACTGGACGGACCCCCCTGCCGAAGCCGGCTGAAGGACCTATGACTGGAACCCTGGACGACGCCGGCGAAGGCAGACCAGGGAGGGGGAGTGGAGCAGCCCGGGGCGGCGACTACATCAGGCCGCAGAAGCCCCAACGAAGGTCGTCGTGCATCGGCCAGGACCCCACCTGACCATCCAGTCAGTGTGTTCGTGGACCTGCGCTTACCCGGTCAGTGGTTCGGCCCAGGACCCTGCCGCTAACGGCAAGCAGCCGTACAGGGCCCCGGCTGGAACGCAGTGAGTGGGAGGCCCTGCTCCCCTGCGCCACCCCTTAAGGGTGGCAGACTCCCCCCTTCCTTTACTTAACTTGATCGCCTCCAGTTGTCCCTTGCTTTGCCCTGCCCCAAAGGGCCAGAGCCCCGAAAACTGTTCGTTCGCCGCCCGGCCCTACCCAAGGGCTCGGACTACTGACTTCATTCGCTCAGCCCCTGCAACCAGGAGCTGAGCCCCGGCCAAGGCCGTTACAGGGGGATGTCACAAAAGAAGTGTGAGTTCACATATCAATTCTCTGACAATGTAAATCCAAAGTTTCTTCTAAGGAATATGTGATTTTTCTAGCGGAAGGGGAAGCCTGTGCAATATTTAGGATAGAAGAACCCTCAAAAGCTTGGCTGGCATAAGTGAAGGGCATATATGTGATTTATTTCTAGTTAATAAGATTTAAATAACAGCTAAGAAATCACCTTTGCAAGAGCTCTAGGTACCCTAACGGTTAAATGATCTTACAACAGACTTATACACTCAGCAGTGTTATAAACATTCAAACAGGAACAAATTAACTCATCCCATTTCAGCTGGCTACATAAAGCTCTGTTCCACCCCCATGTTTCCTGGAAAATGCTCTCCCAACACTTTTTCAAATAGATGTCTTTTGCATTGGGCCAGGAAGGCAGCTGAGTTTGGGCTATTTCAGACCAAGGAGGGGAAGCCAGTTCCAGAATTCTAGGGCACTTGCAGAGAATTCCCTGCTGGTAGCCTCTTTTATAACCAGTGTGGCCAGCAGGGGCAGTTGGGCTGGATCCAAGGGTAGCAGGTGGAGAGAGGTGGTTTCCCAGGTAGGCTAGCTGCAGACCATTTAAATCTGTATAGCTCCCCTGAAACCCCACCCAGAGACCACTGATAGCTAATACATATCTCAGAGTCTGGTGCCATGTGCTCTCAGCAAGATGCACTACTAAATAAGTGAGCCTCTGTGGTCTGCACCAGTTTGTCTCTGAGTGGCTTAGGGATTGCAGGGTTTTTCCCATTCATTATTTGTTACTATTACCATTAAGTTCTTTAGGCTCTGCTCCATATGTCTTCCTATTTTTTCATTGCATTTTCTCTCTCTCCTCTCTGTTCCTTTTTACCATCTCTCCAGTGTAGACAAGAACCTGATAACATTCAAACACTAGTCTGAATCTTGAGCTTAGGCAGAAAAGTTCATCTACACCTCATTAAAATGTGCTCTTCTCATTCTATCTTGTGCTGTCAAAAGTAGGCTGAAGGCCCCATCTCTCCATGAACCAGGGGCGGCTCTAGATATTTAGCTGCCCCAAGCATGGCAGGCAGGCTGTCTTGAGAGGCTTGCCTGTGGGAGGTCCCTGGTCCCATGGATTCGGCAGCACGCCTGAGGGAGGTCTGTTGAAGCCGTGGGACCAGCAGACCCTCCGCAGGCATGCTGCTGAAGGCAACCTGCCTGCCACCCTCATGGCGACCGGCAGAGTGCCCCCCGTGGCTTGCCACCCCAGGCATGCACCTGGCATGCTGGTGCCTGGAGCCACCCCGGCAGGAACCAAAATGGAGTGGATCCTGAGCGTATGTGCAGCTACCCACCACTTTAAGAAGACCCTCTTTAGATGGCCCCAAATTTCATATTCAGGTGGCCCATCACTTCACCTGGAACTCTAACAGTATGATCCACGATCAGCTGCACACATCAGGAATCCTACTTGTTTGACACCCTAATGCAGAATTTGCAGTTGTCTCGTCCCATCTCTCAGAACCCCAGTTATACGCTCCAGTCTCCCCTGACAAGCCCATCATATCCCCCCCAAACCACAGTGAGGCACCTCCAATACCACGCACACTTGCATTCCCAAGATCCAACCACTACAGGCATGTTAATCAGCCACTCCAATGAAATGGGCTGTGATCCCATCCATGGTTTCCTCACCATCATCCTGCTTACAAACCCAACTCCTGCCTTGGAGCCCCATTCACAAGTAACCTGTCACTTCCCTGAAACCTAGGTAGTAATGTCACTGGTCCTCCACAGCCAATCCCAGTCTTGCAGAAAGCAGTCTGCCTTAAATATTTAAAAGCCCAGGTCATATTCAGCAGCTTTCAGAAGAGGATATTTTCCTCTGGCATAAATGAATGATAAAGGCTGTGGCAGCTGCTTTGACACTGATTCCATGCATTTGAGACCAATCCTCCATGCATCTCTTTCCACTTTGCCACGTCCTGATAGCAAAATCCTTTTCTTCCAGTTTCTACAAAAAGAGCTGCAGCAAGCAGTAAAACCCTCATTTGCTTCCCAGAATGTGGTTCTGTGCTAAAGCTGGGGCTATCAGCTCTTCCCCCTCATGCCTACCAATTTCACTGATGCTCTCAACACAAACAAGACCAAGTTTATTCATTTTAAGCAAAACTGCCAGCTCACACATGGGGCTCAGATTTTGTATCTGGTGAAACAGACTTTTGCAAATGATAAATCTGAAGGCAGGTCCGACATGAAACCCTAGATCTGAAACTCTCCAAACTTTGATGGCATTTGGAGCCAAATCTGAACTTTTCAGTTTGATGCAGTCTCTCCCTCTGACTCATAGAAATGTTTCCATGAATGTATAATTTCTTTTTTCAATTCCAAAGGAAAAACTCCTAAATAGGAAAAAAAAAAAAAAAAAAACCAAATACCATAGCTGTCAACATCCTGTGACAACAAGTCAATAGATTTCAAATTTGCATACAGTTACATATATTTCCATAAATCCCTGACATTGGCATAAAATCATGCCTGATGGTGTAGGGGCTTGCAGCTCCTCCTAAACCCACAAACACACAGAACTCTCCCACAAGCTTGGAAGCACTTAATTCTGAGACCACAACACTTTCAGTTTTGCCCCAGTGCTGTAAAGTGAACATGACTAGAAACAAAAATGACATTGACCAGTTTATTTTCATTGTCTAAGCCTCCACAAATAGAAAGAACAGGAACAACAAAAACCCATTGAGGTGAGGCCGGCCTTCACTGTGTATCTTGTACAGCACCAACCAGCTTACCGGTGTTTAAGAAATAAGTCATACACTTGCAATAAAAATTTCAAAACAATTATTTCTGTTGCAATAATCTCAGGTGTTAGTAGCAGGTAGAGACATCTGTTGAATTTTTTAAAAATATATGTATATTAATGCAACATTGTCATATTTGCCATTCTGTTCCTCTAACCAGGCATCAATGTAATTATGCCCCACCAATACAGGCCACACAGAAGAGCATCCTATCATGTATTCAGGTCTGTTCCATATTTCTCCTCCCCATCCTGTTTCTTATATTTATTGTATAAGTTGGATGGCACAGGTTCTGTTCTCTCCCACCCCAATCATAGTGTAACAGGCTGGATTGACAGCCGTTGAGTCCTTTATTTATCCCTGGAATAAGTACAGCGTGGATAGCAGCAATCCAAGCTTTCCCCACGCAATGTGACTTAGTCCTGAACTTGTAGGAATGAGAGGGAAGCTTAGTTTCCATGAGTTCAGCTCTTGGCCTCTCTGCTGAGACTGCCAGTCAGGGGTCAGCTGTGGTGGTGGGTTCTGTCTTGTTGACACTTGTCTGCTGGAAAGAGGACAGAGGCCTGCCAAACTCATTTCATGTTGGCCAGTGAACAGCTAGCAGATGGGTCACTAATGACTTGGACCAGACTGGCACATGGTCTTAAAGAGGAAATGCTCTATATCTTGCTCCCAACCCCCTAAGTCACCTAGTCTCCCTCCGTCGGCTGCCTTTGAAATGTATTCGGTAACACAGTGTATTTAAAGGGATTGTGGAACTAGTCGATTTTCACACTAAAGTGCAGAGATGGAAGGGGGCTGTTTAGAAGACATTATAACAGCAAGGAAAACACATTGTGCAATATCACATTTTTCAAGAGCCCATATTCAAATCCATTCTCAGCCCATACCCAGTAAATTTTCCCATATCCTGTGTTAGAGATCCTCACACAGTCTGTCCTGCTCCCTCATGGGCCAGCATGTGATGGTCCTGGATGCAGTCAGTCCCCCCAAGGACGGAAAGAACTAGTTCAGTGGTTTGCAGAGAGATTGAGAGTCCAGCCTCCAATCAGAAGAAGGGAAAGGATTACTGATATCTACAGACAACATAGGCAAAGGGAAGAGCATTCAGTTTTCCCACAGCAGATGTTTATATAAAAAAAGACAGCCCAGGATGAGAACAACCTTTGTCACTTTCTTAGTTTCTCTTGAAAGGTTTTGGTTTCAAGAAAATGGCTGAGAGGGGAGAGCCGGCTCAGAAGAGCATTTCTACATGTGGCTGATGCAACTTTGCCCTCTCTGTACCTCCACATCTATCTGGCTACCTGACTCTCTTTTTGACTGTCTTGGCCTATGCATGCAGCTTTTATATGTTCTCACATCAAAAACCCAGAACTTGGAACTGGAGGGTATTTGAAACTCAGGTCCAGATCTAAAACATTCAGCCTGAGCACATTTCTAGCCATAGGCACCTACTGCATGGGTGCTCCGGGGCTGAAGCACCAATGGGGAAAAATTAGTGGGTCCTCCACACCCATCAGTAGCCAATCTCCCTCCACCTCCTTCCTTGAGCATGCCATATTCCTGCTCCTTCCCCACCCTCCCAGAACGTCTGCCTGCCACCAAACAGCTGTTTGGTGGTGCTTCGGGATGGAGGGGGAGGAACAGGGATACAGTGCACTCAAGGGATGAAGCGGAGAAGAGGCGGGGTGGGGGGAGGGACTTGGGGGAACGGATGGAGTAGAGGCAGGGCCAGAGACAGATGGGGGTCAAGCACCCACCAGCAGGAGCAGAAGTCGGCGCCTATGTTTCTAGCATTCCGGCAAGTTAACTGTGTGCTCATCAGTCATGCAATTGATTTGCCCTGTCTGTCTTTATGTATGCACTTGGGTATGGATGTTGAGGTAGTGTCTATGCAGAACTTCCATGTGTACAGGTTTGTCTCATCATGTGGGTGTGTACCTGGAAACAATTTCTGTCAGGGTGCAGTGAGTGTGGGAAATGTAATTTTCCAGGAGGAGTCCTGTCCCTGCTAGAGCACGAGTTCATAGGTATATATTAGCTTAGGTGTTCCTAAAAAGGTGAGTTTGAGTGTAACTACTGCATGCTGCATCCTGTGCACACACAATGTAGAAGGTTTTGCATGTTGCTTGTAGGCATACATTTGTCACTACTGTATGACAGGTTTCCCACGTATCGCCTTGTGTGTTTGCTGTGTGTGCATCCCATGCAGCCACTGATTGGACAGGCTGCTGTGTAATGCGTGTGTGTTTTGTGTCCGGTTGTTTCATCCCATACAGATCTTGTGTGGAAGGATTCCTTTTTCTCTACACATGTTTATTTTCCAAGAAAATGCTGAATGGAAGGATTCCTGTTTTTAATGGGTGTTTGCATCCTGTGTAGATATGGCATGGTAACAGGGTTCCCTCACGTGTATGTGTGCTCATATAGGTAGGAATCGCTCTATTTTCCTTCCATCTGTGTTGTGCTCCTTTTCCCCCATCCAGCCTTCTCTTCTGGTTCTTGGACACTGTGGCTGTGAGTGTATTTTGTCCCCAGGGCTTGGAACTGTTAAGTCTCTGTCAAGCCCTGAGGAATACCTCTTTCCCCACAGGAAGAAACCAGCTCTTTTATATTTGTTCAGCTCCCGTCTGCTTTCTGACAGAGTTTGCAATGTGGCCTCCCTCCCAAGCCCTCAGCAAGAGAGATCTCTGTCAAGGACAAGGCTTTCTCATGACAGAGGACAGCTCTTCACCTGCACCCACTGGGCTCTCCTCCACTGGGTTATTTCAGCTTTGATAGTGGGTAACAATGGACACAGCTCTTTTTTAAACCCATCTTTTCCCATCCAGCCAGAATGTGGATAGGCAGCTGCCCTAGGCTGGCTGCAAAGGTCACCTTGAAAAGACACTGGAGCAGTGTCCATTTGGGCAGCAGAAGGAGCTAAAAGGGTATCAGATGACTTATGTTAGCTCTATACTACAAAGTTTGGTCAGCCTAGCTATGTTTGTCAGAAAAAACACATCTACCCAGCCAACGTAGCTACACTAGCAAAATCCCCAGGGTAGATACACCTATGCTGACAGAAGAGTGCTTCTGCCAACATACCGAATGTCATTTGGGGAGGTGGTGTTGACAGAAACTCCTTCAGTCTGCAAATGCTGCATCTCCACTGTGCCGACACAGCAATGCCAGTAAGGCATTTGTAGTGTGGACTAAGTCTTAGATTGTGAGATCACTGGGGCAGAGACTGTCTTTCTGTTCTGTATTTGTACAGCACCTAGTGCAACAGGGTCCTGGACCATGACTAGGGCTCCTCATTGCTGCTGCCGCTATCATCATCAGACTGTGACTTACAGGCAGGATGTGTGTAGGTGCAGGCAATGACATAGGAGGCAATAAGAGAAATGAGTAGCACCCTATTCACAGGAATACATTTAGGAGACATGTCCCATGAAATCAGAAAAGAAAAACCTCCTTATGATTAGAGCTGGGCAAGATGTTTTGTATGACCTTTTTTGCTGAAAAATGCAGGTTCAGGTCAACTGAAACATTTTGCAAATTCCTGTGGAATTTGTCCCTGCCAGCAGGTATATGGGATCTTGGGGAGCAATTACGACACAGGTGGGGTGCCAATTAATTTCTTTATTAAAGGAAAAAGGAAGTGGTGGGAATTTAACAAT
>NC_133769.1:159887541-160010485 GCF_003597395.2 Chelonoidis abingdonii | reverse complement strand
TGATCCCACTAGTATAGATAAACCACTGGCCTATGAAATCCCTATTCCCTGTCATTATATGAAACTCCCCGCTCCATCATTTGTCTATTGGAAATTCACCCTATAAGCACACACAATCTCTCATCGTAAATTTGGGGGGGGGGGGGTTCGAAAAACAGGGGTATGCTCAAAAATAAAGTGAGATTGGAGAAGGGACCCCCCAGAACCCCTGGTTGATCAGACCAGGCAGTAATGCAGGAACCCTTTCTGATCTTAGTTTTAAAAATGTCTGTTTTTAAAGGCAAACTCAGGCAGTTTCCCACCAGTACTTTTGATAGGCTCCCTGTCACAGGGGAGGACAGGAGGCAGGGACAAGCTGTAGGTGAGCACAGACATGTCTTGGCAGAGTCCTGTGCAGTAGGTGACTCAAAAGTACATGAGGCCTATGACTCATGCCCAAGACCTTAAACACAATAGGTCTTGCAGCTCTGGACATTGCCTACCCTACACTGAGCCCAGGTTTAACAAGGTGATAACAGGACTAACCCTTTGAACAGGGCAGTGGTCCCACTTAGCACAAGTGGCCATCCCTTTGAGAAGGGCAATGGCTCTTGGTAAACAACTTAACAGCCAGGGAAGGGGCGGCCACAGGAGGAGAACAAAATGGAATATGGGGACAGCTGTAAGAAACAAAATGGAATAGGGGATAGCTGTAACAGACAGAATTGACCAAATTGTTTTAGCTGAAAAACAATCCATAAACCAAAATTTCCCCCAAAGTCCAAACATTTCATTTTGATATTTTGGAAATGAAACATGTTGACTTTTTGATTGAAATGACTTTTCATTTTGAATTTGACTTAACAAACCCTCAGAGCGAAACAATCCATGTAGAACAAAATGCTTCATGTAGAACACAATTTCATGTAAAACAATGTTTTGTACATACCAAGATGACATTTTTGGCCACTGAACTGAAAAAAAAAAATTGCTTTACCTACGCACTTCTTCCTCGCCTGGTAGCTGATGTACTGGGAGCAGGCTTTGTGGGGTGATAATCTGAAATGCCTTGCAATTCCCACTGGTTATCATTCTCTGAGAAATGGCTTCTGCTGCCAGGAAGTGACTGAAATGATCCAGGGCAATGAGAAAGGAGTGTGTGGTGGAGGCAGATATCACCAGACAAAGCCTGAAGTTTTTGGTCTCTGACTTCAGGTTTGGCTGAGGTCTTTGGCTTCAGGCCATGAAGCCACCATCATGTGTTATATATCAGTCCATTAGTATGGTAACTCAATCAGGAGTCAGTGATAAGGCCTGGTTGTTGGAAGGGGAACCTTTGAATGGCACCCTCCTGGATGAGAATCCTGGCCCTGCTGGGTACAGCTAAGTGGTGGAATTGTGAGAAGACTCATTTGGTTAAGAACATCCTAGTGTCAACCAGTCAAATGTAAGAAGGGGCAGGCCAAACCTTTCAGCACAAAGAAACCACAGCTGAGCTGAAGAGGCCTTTGTCCTTCAGTGAGCTGGGAACTGCTGTTGTGGACAGAAACTGTTATGGACTGAGACTGCTGTTATGGTAGTGGCTAGATAAGCCTTTGCTCCATGAGGGTCTGGGACTACCTGAGGTGGATGAATGAATGGAGAATTCTTCGCAGTGCCAACCTGGCTGATAGGCAGATGTTCTCCATGGGAACATGAAACAGAATGTGATGAGCCAGAAGAGAGAGAGCTCATTGTAGACAAAGTGTGATGTATGGGCCAGATTTATCCCAGGTGGCTCCTTTGAAGTCAGTGGAGTGATACCAGGAATGGATTTGGCTTTGTGTCTCTTCCATGCAAAGGACATCCCAAGCCTTTGGCTCATGCCTGGGGAACTCTTTTATTTTATGTTCAGACAGAAGGATGAGAAAAGCCCTTTAGTCAGCCTCTGGCTACTGGCTTCTGAAACCCTCCAAACGTCAGAGACCTGAAGCCATCAGTAAAACTGGGCTCAAAGGTAAGACAGTTTTGCCTTGAGCACTGACCTTTGGGTGGAGCAGTAGACATCACTACTCACAGCCAGCACCTTGATAAAGCCCTGGCCCAAAGCTCAATGGGGGGATGTGCTCCTCAGGGATTCCTGAAAGATACTGACATTGTTTGGGGAAGGCAGGTGGCTGAGGAGTTTAGCAGATGGCTGCAATGAGACAAACTAGGGAACAGAGCTGTCTGCAGATGGTGCACTTATTCCCTTTGAGATAGTTTGTGGGCTGTCAATATGGCTGCAGACTTCAAATGCCAGTATTCCCACACACTCCTGATATTATCATATTTCCCTCCTCAGGGAAGGGACAGGGATGTAGGTGAGAGACAGACAGACTTTCTTCCAGGGAAAGAGAGCAACCAGAGACACAGTGAAAGACAGCACAGATACAGAGAAAGAGAGATGGAGACATATCAGGCTCTGAAATTCCATCCCTAAAAATTCTTCACAAGAAAATCCAATGCCCCTGAGCCTCTCCCCTGAGAATGCATTCAGGTCCCAAACAATAGCTAAACACGGCTTGAAATGATCCGTGCCCTAGTCTCCTGTCAGAATATCAGCAATTGGCTGTACAAGTCTGAAGGCTTTTTTAGTGATTTTTTTCCAAACAAGATGTAATAACATTCCATTGATGAAAGGCCAGAAATGATTGATTTTTTTTTTAACACAGACCATATATAATTACTGACCATAGGCTTGAGCCCATGTCGATGCCTAATCCAAACCTCATGGAAGTCAGTGGAAAGGCCATAGGCACTGAGCATCCTCAGCACATGTTGACTTTAAGGGGAGCTAACAGCACTGTGCACTTTGCAGAATCAGGTGCTATATAAGCGGTAAGAATTTTACATCTAACTATAGAAGCACAACACAAACAGTGTCTAGTGGGTGCTGTCTTGGGGAGGGGGGAATACCCCCCTGAGTTGGGTGGGCATATGTTCATGAGCTCCTTCTCCCAGGGAAGAAAGGTGATCTCTAGAGGTTTTGACATCCTGGCCACTCTGAGCATGCCAGGAGCATTTGCAGTCAGCATGAGGTTAATGCTAAAGCTGGTTGGACATTTTTCCTTAACTTGGTTTTTTACTAAAAATGCTGGTTTCATCAAAATCAAAACGTTTCAAAACCATGTCAACTGCAACTACGTTTAATGTGGAAAAAAAATCAAGCATTTGATATTGTTGAAAGATCCGATTTCAACATTTGAGGAAGAGCATATTTCTTTTGCGTATTTTGAAAAGGTGTAAGTCATTATGAAACATGTTCCTTTTATTGAAACAATGTTTCAATCAACCTGAAATAGACTTGTTTAATTTTGTTTTGCAGGAAATTTGGAATCTTTTTCATTCCAATTTCAGAATGGAAAAGGTTTCAAAATCTTGGAATTTCCATCGAAAAGGAAAATCTGGTTCCCACCCAGACCTAGTTAACACTCTAGCTCATAACAAGAAATCTCCATTGCACTAATTCCACAAGTGTAATTTAACAGGCCAGGCTAGTGGCCAAAGCAGGGGTCTCAAACTCCATTGGCTTTAGGGCCAGTGCCAGTGGTTAAATTCTCCCAGCGGGCCAATAGTGTCATTGAAGATGGTGTTCAGAAAAGAAAACATTTCTATTGTATATTTTATTTTGAATTTCTTAGCAATAATAAAACTGTCATACAACTTTATACAATTCTTCACCTGCCAGAGTTTTTAGTGTTTTGCCAGACACCTGGCAATGCTTCAGTTCGGTCAGTTTGTCGATGTTTGGTCTCAGTGACTGAACAGTTGAAACCTTCAGGATTGCAGCAAGTTGTGCATCAGATAGCTGTGTTCAGTATTTTGACTTGTATATATTCATTGTGGAAAAAAGTGGTGCTGTGTCCATGGCTGACTCTGCCTGGTGACTAATGATGGTATCTGTCCCCCTCCCCCAGCCAACGGGAGCTGCGGGAGTGTGTGTGTGTGTATGTGTGTATGGGGGGAGGTACTTGCAGCAGACATTGCTGGCAGCATGTCTGCATGTGTCTCTCCTCCACGGGCTGCAGTGGGGAGGTTCTTGGGCTGCAGATGGCCCACGGGCCGGGACTTTGAGACCCCTGGGTTAAAGGTTGGATTCTGGCATTAAACCACCACCATAATTACTGTTTTCTTAGATGATTTCATTGGAGCTGCCCATACAAAATAGTAAAGGGAGTTATGGCACACTGTTGTGCCCCAGGATGTAAGATATCTCCCAGGGATCCTGGCATGAAGGGGGAGTACGCATGCTATGCCATCCCTTGGCATGATGCAGCATACGTTCCCAACTCCATGGCCTGCCAGATTCATGGACCAGTCAATAGCTGGCGGCGGGGAGGGGGGCAAGGTTTCACTTCCTGTCTACCTTTGCTCACCCCTTTTGTAGTAATCTGCGCCACAAGGAGGTGCATGGAAGGAATAGTTTCTGTATTCTATTAAGCTCAAATCTATTATCTTCAGTTCTTGCATGAGGCATACAAAGGAAAAGGTTCTTTGTGTTCCTTACCCCTACCCACTCTCCCTAGAGCCAGGGACAATCTGACCTAAAATATCCCTCCTGTTAAGGCCTCGATGGTCCCACAACAGAAAACTCCACAACACACACACACACTGCCTCATGAGCAAGAAGAAATCAGGGACAGCCAGGTCTGGTCTACACTTAGAATTTAGGTGGACATAGGTGTGCCATTCAGGCGTGTGACAAATCCAAACTCCTGAGCACCATAGCTATGTTCACCTAACCACTGGTGTGGAAGCAGCAGTGTCGATGGAAGAGTGGTTCCATAAACCTAGCTACTGGCATCAAGGAAGTGGATTATCTACCACACTGGAAAACTCCCTTCCATCACTGTAGACACTGTCTATGGTCTAGTCTACACTGGGGGGATTGACCTAAGATACTCAACTTCAGCTATGAGAATAGTGTAGCTGAAGTCAATGTATCTTAGGTCGACTTACCTCCCATCCTCAAGGCATGGAGTCAATTGCCACCGCTCCCCCGTCGACTCTGCTTCTGCCTCTTGCCGCGGTGGAGTACAGGAGTCAATGGCAGAGTGATCAGGGATCGATTTATCACGTCTACACTAGATGCAATAAATCGATCCCTGATAGATTGATCACTGCCCGCCAATCCAGCAGGTAGTGTAAATGTACCCTGTGCTATGGCGTTATGCTGGTATAGCTACAGTGGGATAGCTCTGCTGCTGTAGCCCCCGTAGTATAGACAAGCCCCTAGAAACTAGATGCAGTGAAGATCTGTAATGGTATGTTTCCCGTGCCCCAGCCAGTCCTGCTCCCTGTAGCATGTTCCCCAGTGCTTTGTCCATTCAGTTTACAAGCTCTAGTTTTTTTGCTGCCCTAAACAAAAAAAAACACCCTCCTACTGCCTGCTGGACTGTCAAAAGGAGCGGGGAGGTGGGGGGAAGACAGCCCCAGGAAGCACGTGGAGGGTGGTCAAGGCGGCTTGCAGGGGGGTGAAGGGTGGCCTTGGGGTCCTTCTCCTGGCCGGGCAGGCAGAGCTCCTGGGGGCTGCAGGAGGTGCTGGCCTCAGCTGCTTCTATAAAGGCAGTCGGCTGGGCCAGGCCCAGAGCGGTGCAGGAGGTGGAGGCCAGTGCAGGCGGGGAGTGATGCACCCCGGGGAGCCCGGCAGCACAGTGAGCGGTGGGGATTGCTAGTTCCTGCCCCCTGGGCTGGGGTCCTTGCCCCGGCTGGGCTGGGACTGGCGGAGCACTGGGACCTGGCCTGAGACTCCAGAGCTGTAGACTGGGCTGCCAAAGAGCAAAAAAAACCCCAAAACACTCGTGGCTGGAATGTGCTGCCCCAAGATTGACTGGAAGACCGCCCCTTACAGTATGCCACCCCAGGCACGTGTTTTCTTGTCTGGTGCCTGAAGCCGGCCCTGCAAGTGGTCCAAGCACTGGAGTTTCTTCTGCCCCTGGTAAGCTTCTCATGTGCAGACACTTGGTCTATGCTCTCTCCTAAATGACTCCTTTTGCTTATTTCATTTCCTCCTCTACCCTCTTCTCCCAGACTCAGGAGAATACAGCACAGACAGACACACTAATGAGACAATTAACTCTCAGTTAGCTGATTGAGTGGCTCTTTATTTCTCTAACTAGCCAAACCAATTCTTAATGTTGTGAGCATTTGACTTGAGTTTTACAGTGTAATTTGTATTCCCTCTCTCTTCCTCACATACACACACCATGCGAAAAACTATATTAAAAGAACACTATTAAAGTTGCAGAGTCAAAAACTTACAAATTAGGAAATTACTAGTGGAACCTTAGCTTCCTTCTGCATGTGCATTATGATAATCTTTATTTGCATGATGACCTACTGTTTGTACACAGGACCCTTCCCTCATTCAGTGCACAAAATGGGTGGCGTTCAAATAATGGGCAGCTATTTGTTTTCTCCTCATTGCTGAATGTGTGACTCAGCTCCTTATTTACTGTACATTATTCAGATCCTATTTCTCTGCTTGCCATTTAGAGGGGGAATGTGTGTACATGTGTTTTTGTGTGTAGGCCAAGTAGGGTAACCATATTTTCCTATACTGAATACAGGACACCTGGTAAAATTACCCATATTCAAGCAAGTTCACTGGCAATCAATCAGAACTATGCAGTACAAATGTTCAAATTAACATCAAGTTGACTGAGTCCCTGTTAAAAAGGAAATACTGCATACTTGGATTCTTTTTATTTACCTTCTTATCGTTAATGCCTTAGGGTTCGCTTGGGGAGGAGTGACACACACATACTCCTGTACATCTCTCACACATGGGAGGGCGACCAACTGACCCAACCTTCCCCGCCCGGCGTTCTCTGCCCTCCATACCTGGCTAGGCCCCCAGGACAGATCTACCTCACCTGGTACCTAGCACTGCGTCTTCCTGAGGCAACATGTGGGGGAAGGGGCACACACAGTCATGTCCGCCCTCTCATGTTTCTGCCAGGGCTCACACCAGAATGTGGCCAGCAGCAGCCTTTTGGCACTGTGTGGGAGGAAAGGGACTGGAGCACCTCCTGCCGCAAGGGAGGACAGGGAGGGGAAAGGATGACCTGGCCAGTGTCTTTGAAGAGCTCATCTTTTACCACCCCACAACCCACCACCTTCCCCGGGGCTGGAAGCAACTTGTCCCTTCCTGCCCGCACAGTGTCGAAAAGCAGCTAACACCTCCAGGCTGCTGCTGGCCACCGGCACAACCCAGCCAACTTCTTTTCCCTGGCTACAGCATGGGCAGGAAAGGTTTAAGCCCTAGAAATGCATTGTGCACCAGGGCCCAGGGAACCTGACTGCAAGGGCATCAGCAAACCCAGCCAGAGAGGTGGCTCTGCAGCAGAGGGTGCCTAGGGGATGGAACAGCCCCATGCTCCCTGGGGGGCAGGACCCAGGGTGGGGAGGGGGGCAGGTGAAGAGGGTGCTAAGACCCTGCCTGGGAGGCTGCTGAGGAGCTTGCAGGGTCAGGGTGTGAACAGGCTGGAAATTGACACACTCCTCACCTCCACCCCCCGCCACTCCAGAGCTTAGCTTAAGCATGGAGAGGCTTCACTGTGCCAGTGCTCTGTGGGGCTTTGGCACATGCAGGTCTCGGCTCCTTCTGGCCAGTGCTGTGGGGCTGGAGGGTTTCAGGCCCTCCCAGGGTTGTGGCCTAGCCAGAGGCAGTGGGGGAAGGAAGGAGCCCGCTGGCCAGCTGAGCTGAGCGCTCTAACGAGGGGCTGGTTCTCTGCACAGCACTGGGAATGGGGGGAATATGAAGGAGTGGCTAGGGTGGGTGAAGGGACAAAGCATGGAGAGGATAGCAAGAGGGGAACATGTAAAGGGCTGATGAGTGGGCAGCAGAGGTAGGATGACCAGACAGCAAGTGTGAAAAATCAGGACAGGGGGTGGGGGGTAATAGGTGTCTATATAAGACAAAGTCCCAAATATCAAGACTGTCCCTATAAAATCAGGACACTTGGTCACCCTAAGCAGAGGGTACATGTAACCAGCCACTGCCTGGTGCCTACCCGCACTCGCCAGCCAATGCAGCACACAGCCAGCACTAGACAGAAACAGTACAGGGGCTGAGCCTCTGCAGGCTGAGAGCCAGCATGCAGCTGATGGACCAGCACGGGAAGCGGCCTGACCCCACGCGCTGCAGCTTTTCCCCCCACGAGCCTTGCACAACCAACCCTATCTTCAGCCACCGGAACCCCCCCCCCCACTCACTGCTGGTGGGCAGGCAACTGGTGAGCAGAGATTCAGCCAGCAGCAGGATCACCCAGTACTGATGCGGGGGGGTGAGGGGGGGACAGAAAATACCAGACAACTTGCCCATTTTTAAGAAAAAGTCAGGACACCTGCAGGAAGGCTTAAATATGGGACTGTCCCTTTAAAAATGGGACATCTGGTCACCCTAAGGCCAAGTGACTATATCTTTGGACACTCTGACACCGAACAGTTAAGTCCCCACTCTTCTATCATAATTCATTCCCCTCCCCCTCATTATTTTAAAAGTGAGCGACATGACAGGTTTGGAATCTTGACCTGATTGTGACTGTGTAGAACCTGCCCCTTAGCACACCCTGTAATGGAATCCATAATGTATATAGAAATTGGCTCTGCTTAGAGTTGCAGGATTTTTCTTTGCTAGATCCTTGCATATAGCTAGAGCCTGACCTTACCATTTGGTTGGATGGGAGGTGTTGGCTCTGAATTTATTTTTAGACTTTTCTTTAGTGGAGTTGGCGCCTTTTGAACCAGGTGCCATACACAAGAATGCTATAACAGCGAAGCCTCATTCTGACTACAGTTTTCCACCTCGTTTCAAATGGTCATCCAGCACTCTTCTCACCCAGCCTCCTTCACATTCACTCTTGCACGTGTGCGCACACACACATGCAAAGAGCCAGTCTCACTGCACCTCCTGATTCTTCTCTCTGCCATGTCTTCTGTCCCTCTCCCCACAGGCAGGGGGAGATAAGGGGAGAAAAATGGGGCATAATTTCCCTAATAGCCACCTTGGGGCCAGTAAAAGCAACAAAGAGACCAGTGGCACCTTCAAGACTAACAGATCTGTTAGTCTTGAAGGTGCCACCAGACACTTTGTTGTTTTTGTGGATACAGACTAACATGGCTACCCCCCAATACTTGGGGTCAGTGTTTCTTTTCTACCCCTAGGCCAGGAGAAAGGAGTCACCAGTGTTCTGCTCTTCTCCTGTCCCTGCCCAGCTGTTTGTCTGTCTGGCAGTATTCAGTGCCTGCCTTGGTATGTCTCTGTCCCTCCATATTCCTGGCATCCAGGCTCCTCTCTGCTTGCTAGGACTGTTTGAGGAGAGCAGGGGAGAGGTGGGAGTGATAGGAGGGTTGGATTCAGGATCCTCCTCTTGCTGCATCAGGGAACTGCCAGTCACAGCTTTAAAAACCTGCACAGGCAGCTCAGCAGTAGAGTGAGATGCTTCTGGACCCCTTGTTTTGGCGCTGTAAACTGCACCCCCATTCCTCGTCCCCTATTATCAGTTCAGTTCTGGATTCCATGCCTCCCCTTGCCTCAAGGGATAGGCCTTTTGTTGGTCTGATGGGCTCTGTCCACCAACCCCGTATTCAGAATAGGCCAGGCGTGCAGTTCATGTCCCACCCATCAGTCCTTCCTAGCAGCAGCAGCCCCTGCCTGCCAAGCCCTGAGAGCAGTACTATGGTGTTGGAAGGAGGAGTGCACAGCAGGTTAGCCATGCCCAGTTGGTTTAATATTTGAAATGTATCTTCTGAGTGGCCACGTTAATGTATCAACCAATGAGCTGCTTGCCAACCACTCATTGTGCACATGTGCTGCTCACAGTTTGCCATGTGCTTAATCCCTAAGTCACATGGTATATTTTTGGCTTGCTGATTGACCAGCTCTTAAACCCACCAAGAGCTGTCAGGGTGGCCTTGCATGAACATTTGTGACATGAACACATCTTTGTCTGAGCAGCCATGACAGCTTCCCTTTCTGGGGAGGCTCCTGCCAACAAAAAAGTAACACCTTGTGCAGGAGTGCAAGGAAAGAGAATCAGAGGGGCTGTAAATATCAACACGTTGCTTATATCTTTGCTAATACATCCTAGAAGCATTTGCCCAGCTCTGACTACAGGGAATAAGAAAGGTTGCAGAAGCAGCACAGAAAACAGACAGTTAAGGTTTTTTCTGTTCCACTGCAGCAAGAGTGTCAGATATAAATAAGCTGAAAATGTAAATCCAACATTTACTCCATGGACAAACACAGGCAGAGCAGGAGAGTGATGAAGGGAGAGAGGGAGGATAGATGGAGCGCTGGATGTGTGAGAAGGAGAGAGATGCATCACACAGTATATATTTTATATGTATTAATATTTATACCAGTTCTTCCCCTTCGCCCCCCAGGCTCTGTCTGCTGCTTCAGTTCATCCATCCAGCTCCAGGAGGGAGATGGATATCTCAGCTCTTTCCTCTGTGACTCTTTAAACTAGCGACTTGGTGTCAGAGATGTGCATGAGTTCCTTGCTGAGGAACTTAGCCACCTAGGACATCTGGTCATGCCAGAAGTAGCCATGGAGCTACACCCTTGGGCAGGAAATGTCTTGAGGAAAGCCAGATCAAGGAAAGACTCTAGATGCCAAGTTTTGGAAAGAAGCCTAATGAGACCGGAATCTCTTAGGGCCTAGTATGTGGCGCTTTAAGAAATGATGGTGATTGTGTGGATTCTCTACCTTTAAGGTCTGGAATATATCAGGGGGCAGAATTTAAATAAAATCTTGCCTTTTGGCAGTCCGCTGTAGCTGGACTGAGGTCAGAGATTAAACCCAAGACACCAGTGGAGCTGAATGTAGTTTGTGAATAAAACTCAGTTTACTAGCTCCATTCACTTTGGTGGTTATTTGGTGGTTCTTCTGCTCTAGTGAAGTCACTGTGGTTAACTAAAAAGGCATAACTGGTTTATATGGATCTGGAGACATAAGGAGATCATCACAGATGAAGAGGAGGATGGAGTCAGCTCGCTGGGACCCCAACAAGGGCATCCTTTTAAAACCACTCAGAGTATGTCTACCCTGCAATTAGACACCTGCAGCTGGCCTATGCCAGCTGACTCGGGCTTGTGGGGTTTGGGCTAAGAGACTGTTTCATTGTGGTGTAGACCTTTAGGTTGGGCTGCAGCCGGAGCTCTGAGACCTTCCCACCTCAGAGGGTCCAGAGCCTGGGTGCAGCCTGAGCCAAAATGTCTACACTGCAATTAAACAGCCTCCTACCCTGAGCCCCAGCCAGTGGGCATGGTCCAGTTGCAGGTTTTTAATTTCAGTGTAGACATACCCTCAGAGATCAGTGACATAGCATAGAGGAAGGGACAGTAGGAAGAAAAGCACAAATAGGCATAGATGAAAAACAAATGGTTTCCACTTTGACAATAAAGGTGGAGATCTGGAGTTTATGTGCAAAGGCTGCAGCAGTATTTTCATGCCAATGACACTGAAAACATTCACAAGAAGAGATCCATATTCCTACCTCTGCTTGGAAAAGAGACATTGGCTGTTCTGAAAGACTGATGCTTCCCTTAAGCAGGTGATATGAATGATGACAACTTGACGGAAGCACTTAAAAAGCACTATGTACCTCAAACGTCACAGCCCAGAGAGAGAAATTTCACTTAAGAAAGCAAAGAAAAGAGGAAAGTATGTCACCTTTCCTGGCTAGCCTTCAAAATCTGTCCTCCAGCTGTCATTCTGGTATTCACTTATGAGGAGCTCTCTGGGATTGCTTTGTATTTGGGATCAGAAATATGGATGTTAATGAGTGGCTGCAGAGTATTGTTCACAGAAAGCAACTTAATCTGGAGGGAGCGGTAGACATAGTATTTGAGTCCAATAACAGAAAAGGTGCAGCAGTTTGAGAGAGTGTCCGTGCCTACATACTGCAAAGGAAGGAAAGGCCAGTCCACAGACCAGACTGACAACTGAAGTCACTACAACCACTAGGACAATGGTAACCTGGAGGGAACCATGTTTCCATTGTTTAGGAACATCACAGCAATGTTTCTCCAGCTGAAATGCAGGAGCCATAGGTAGAGCAGAGATATGGCACACGTTTGTCATGTCCCACAATGGAATTTAATGAAGAAAAATCATTTTCAGCCAGGTAACCAGGAAGGAGCCCATTACAGAATCTGTGCCTGTCCATAATGGAATGGCATCTCAGACCTATTTGGAGTGCAGGATAAACGAGATTCAAGTGCTTCATATGGCATCAGTGTAAATATAGTGAATGTGGCGATGAAGATGGGATTGATGATGCAGGTGTTGCAGTATCTGGAATTTCTGAAGTGAGATAAAAGGGGAAAGTATGCTATTGCTACTCCTAGAGAAATTGACTCTCAGTTGAAAAATTAGAGCTGAGGGGGTAAAGGGCCAGATCCCTAGCTGGTGCAAACTGGTGTAGTTCCATTGAAGTCAGTCGAGTCACACTGACTTTCACCAGCTGGCCCAATGGTTTTTGGATCCCTGCAGGTCAATGTAAAGTACAAGGAAACTTATTTGTTATCTGCAGTTAACTGTAGGAAAATTGAATTATTATTCTGCAGTTATTATTACTTGTATGACATTCACATCTAGGGCCCTGGACTGGGGCCTGATTGTACAGCATCAAGCACAAATACACAGTGAGACAGCCCTTAGCATCTACACAGACAAGTCCAGAAAAGGGCGGGAGGAGAAACAGAGGCACAGGGAGGTGACCTGGGTGGCCCAATGGCACACTGCAGGTCAGCAGCAGACCTGGGAACAGAATCCAGGCCCTTGGTCCAGTGTTTTCTACTCAGTGGACCATGGTGCCTCCAACAGAAGGTGGTTGTTTACTATGAGTCTAAGAATAGCTCTACCGAAAAGCTTTTGATACAAAGCCTTTGTTACTAAATGTTCCCGTTACTTTGGGGGCACGCACATTTATTAGGTTACTCTTCTGGGGGGGGGCAGTGATTGTAATTCTATCAATGTACTGCTTGTGTCACTTGTGTTCCCATATGGAGCTCTACTTCTCCCTTCTGCAAGTTCCCTCCCAACAGAGCTAACCTGCAGGACCTAGGTTCCCTAGGACTGGGTTCTTCCAGCCCCAGAATCAGACGAACACACACACTCTCTCTCTAACAGAGTGCATCTGAGAGGACCGAGTTAATCAGCACTCCCCAGCTGACCCTTTATATGTCCCTGGACTCAGCAGGCTGGGTCAAGCAGCACTTTCAATCTGCCACCTTCATATGACTCAGGTTCAGTATGTCCCTATCACCATTTTCATGTGACAATTGTTCTGGCAGTAACCCACTTGATCAGCAAACCCCACAGGATTTTTGGGTGCTGCAGGGATCTTTAGCTTAGGTATGAGGAGCATTGCTGCAGAGCAAATGTGGAAGCCAAAAAACGCCCACGGCCTTATGGGAGGCGGGGGAAGAGAGAGAGATTGAGAAGCAACCAGCCTAACCATGAAAGTTATTTATTTCCAGGTAATAACCATACAAGGGGAGCCAAACAAACAAAATGGTTATAATAGTAAATCTAACTTGAATTTGATTATAAAAGTCAGGTTTAGAAAACTATAACTGATCACACAAGTCAGGGTTAGAGGCTATGCTGAGAGAGAGCTGGGTTCTCACCACTCCATGAAGCTTGAATCAATTGGGGTTCCCAAGTGGTGGTAGTAGTTGAGCGTCCGAAGTGCTGGAGACAGGCAGAGCTCCCAGCATGATCAGTCAGGAGATGAAGTCCCAATGGAACTGATGCAGATTTTGGATCCAGGTATCAGAGCATTTATTTGAGCATGGGTAGGGGTTTTGGTAGGGAAAGAATAATTGTTCAAGGGAGAACACTAGATTTGTTTATGGGTAAACTGATGGCTCAAGAGAATATACCAAAGTTGTTTTGTTCAGGCTAGATAATAGGCACTGATCATTCCTGGCTATGGGAAATGTTCCTTTTGAGGGAGCTCACAATGCAATGAGGCAACTTCAGTAGTTTGGATACCAGAAAAGGATTTATTACTAGAATTGGCCTGACAACTACTGAGCTGGGTGTATGTAGGCATGGGTTCATTAACATCTGGAGCAGAGATTCCCATGATGCAGTGCTTTCCTGCTTTTCTGGTCCCAGAGTTCAGTGCAGTTCTTGCCTTGGAATCTCTGTTCTCCATTCTGTATACTAATGGAGATGCATCCCTGTCCCACCTTTGATGCAAATGAGGCTAGGGGAGTTTCCTTAATCCTATCACCCTTATTCAGGAGGTGGGGGGTTTAGGTGTGTCTCCCACTGCCTTTTCATTGCTTTTGTTAGTCTTTCTTCTGATCGGCTTTGGTTCAAGAAGAGGCTGGGAGGGAGGTCTTTCGTGAGTCAGACAGGCTGGGTCCTGGGCCCTGGTTCCCCAAGAGCACAGAGCTGATAGGTAACACCATTTGACCTCTCCCCTCCTTTTAACCAGAGATCTCTTCCTTGTAGCTGCTTCATTGATCACCTTGATGTTTCAAAAGGCTTCATCCAGGGAACCCCCTCCTTATCTCCTGTGACTTTCTTCCTATGGCTCCAGATTCACATCATTTAAATTGTGGCTTTTTAAAATTTGCTATCCTGACTTTAATTGGAGCAGGAGGTATAACATATAACAGCCATATTGCCTCAGAAAGCTTGCTTTGGGAACTGGAAATCCAGGGCTCAATCCATAGGCAGGACAGTTCCTTGAAATCAGTGAGTAAATATTGGAGCAGGGGGAGCATCTGACTGTCAATTACGGAGGTAGGTTTGTGTGTGTGAGCTTGTGCTCATGCACGTGTGCATGCTTGGGGTGAGCCAGTGGCTTGCGGGGGGTGTGCTGTGGGAGTTGTGTGATGGGAAATGTGTGGGGGCTGTGCAGGCTTGGAGGGGGGAAATGTATGCTTGTGTGCACATGCAGTGTGCAGTTGAGGGTGAGGAGATTGCTATGTGTGTGAGACTGAGGCAGTGCTGCTTCAGGGCTTAGTGCTGTGGCTGTGAGTTTGAATGGGTATGCAGGTGTGCTGTGGTGGGAGGTGAGTGAATTTAAAGGAAAAACATTCATGGAATTAGTGTGGGATTTTCAAAAGAGCAAAGTGCTGGCTTAACTCTCTTCCTGTGAAGTGAATGGGGAAACTCCCACTGGCCTCGCTGGGAGCAAAGATAAGGCCAATGCAGAATGCTTTTGAAAGCTCATGCTGAGTATGGACAGAAGCTCATTTTCAAATGCTTGTTCCTTTTGCTCTTGTGAACCAAGGGACAGATTTGCCAAAGTGCTGATTGCTTGCAGTGCACACAGTTCAATGGTAGTTGTGGGTGACAGGACCGGCTCCAGGCCACAGCGCGCCAAGTGCGTGCTTGGGGCGGCATGCCGCGGGGGGCGCTCTGCTGGTTGCCGAGAGGGTGGCAGGCGGCTCTGGTGGACCTCTCGCAGACGTGCCTGCAGAGGGTCCGCTGGTCCCACAGCTATGGTGGACCTCCCGCAGGCGTTCCTGTGGATGCTCCACCGGAGCCATGGGACCAGCGGACCCTCCGCTGGGACGTCTGCGGGAGGTCCATTGGAGCCGCAGGGCCGGCAAGGGGCAGAGTGCCCCCTGCGGTGTGCCACCATGCTTGGGGTGGCGAAATGGCTAGAGCCGGCCCTGGTGGGTGATCAGCACCTCTGAAAACTAGGACACAGATGGCTTCACCTGTCTCAAAGATACTTGTCCTTTTTGTTGCTTAAGCCCATGGCAAGCCAGAAGTTAAAATAGCAACCTGTTTTCAAGCCGCACAAAGGCACAGAAGCTTCTGACTTAAAAAAAAAAAACAAAAAACCAACAACTTGTAATTCCTTTTCACTCTTGTATAACTCAAAAAATAGTTAGATCACTTCAAAAATCCTCTTTGGGCTGAGATTAAGGATGAGAAATTTCATCCTAAAAGAAAAATTACAGAAAGTTCAGAGGGAACAAAAATAGAGGCTAGAAGGGAGTAGTTCTTTCAGTCTCTGCTTATGGTGCTCGTGATGCTACTCACATTGGCAGAGGGACAGAGGCCTGGTCTATTCTTAAAACTTATACTGACACAGCTATACAACTAGCTGTGTGAAAAAATACCCCCACTCCAGTGACAGCTATGCTAGCAAAATCCCCAGTGTGTATGCAACTCTGCTGACAGAACAGTGCTTTTGTTCACTTCGCTAATGACAGTCAGAGAGATGGTGTAGCTATGCTGGCAGAACGCTTCCTTTAATTGGTGTACACAGTGTCAACGCTAGGGGGCTCTGCCATCATGGCTATGCCATCATTTATATGCCAGTCTAGGTTCTGTAATGCAAACATGGCCTAAGTCTGCAGCTCAGAGTCCTCTCATTCTCAGGGACTGAGTTACTGTCTCAGGTGTTGTTGTTTGTACAGCACCTAGCACAGTGGTGTTCTGGTCCACAAGTAGGCCTCTTAGGTTTTATAATGATAATTCATTTTAATATGGGGCTAATCACATTTTTAAACACTAACTCTCTCCCCCTCTGGGATCTTACAAACATGTCTGCAAAGTTCACTTAAGCTTTTGCAGTTCTGCTTTGGGAACAGGGAGCTGCCTGTAGTCCTGATGTGGAAGCACCAGGAGTAGGGAAGGCATCTTAGAGCCTTTGGGGCTACATGAGAGGCTGCACAAAGGAAGCTGGACTACTGTGACTGTGATAGGTTCCTTAAACAGCTGTTATCATGCAGCAAGTGCTCTACAGTGACTTTCTCTCCTGTTACACAAAGCACTTCAAGCATGAAGGAGCTGACGCAGGTAAACAGAAAGCTGTGTTTCTATCATACCAGTTCCCCCAGACAAGAGCAACTACAAAACCACAGTGATGAATCTCAGCAGTTGCAACAGAGAAAAAAGGGTTATTTTTTAGCACAGGATTCAGTTTGGCATGACTCATTCACAATACCTAGAAACAGAACACAGTACAAAACAGTACAACTTTATTTTGTACTTTATTCAGTGTTTCTCATGCAAAACTTTATGGAGCAAAACAGTGCAACCTGTATGGAGTAAATGACAGACATCAGTGAAACAGGGCTATAGAGACCTAGTATGGTGAATAAATTAAAGCATTCAGACACTAGAAAATAGCAATGGCAGAAGGAGAGACAGAGATATTTCTAGGTGAGACAGAGAGTCGATGAGACACAAAGACTGCAAAGAAGGAGGCCCTTGTACCAATGGTGGTGAGACTGTGTGAACAGGACAAAGAGGAGGTCTGTGCTAAACAGGAAACAGAGATAAGGTCCAGCCACTTGGCTATAGCAAGTCCATGGAGGGCTTGGGAGGCTATAATCATCTAGCTCATTGCAAAGTCTATTTTGGATGGAATTCTTCCCCAGAGAGGCCCAGATAAAACTTCCCTAATACTCCACACCAATGTCTCCTGAGCATCAGCAACCTTTAGGCTTGCCTTTCAAGCTATATTCTTGGGCTTCAGCACCCCTATGCAAGCTACTGGGCCAGAAGGAATGTGAGGGTGTATTCTCAGGCATCCCTGGCTCAGGTAAATCCAGCAAGCTTTGTAATGGGCTCAGAGAGACCCCCAGATCTGAACACCTCCCAAACATCACTGCATCTGAAATCCAGATCCAGATTTTACAGCTGGTCCATTTTACAATGAACCAAACAAACCAGGTGAGATCAGAGCATCCCTAGACCCCAGAGTGTTCAAAATGTGGGTCTCACTCTGTAATGTGGGGACATGATATGCCTTCTGCATTTATCACAGGGTGACTGTTTGCAGATAGCTTTCCAGGGACCGACTAGGGTTGGAGGAGCTGGGACCTAAAGGAACAGCTCATCTCTGAGTGAAAGGAAGGTTGTTTTTTCCTTCCTTTGCCCACGGTGACCATAGCCTGGGTGCTAACACTTCAAACGCTTCAAACAGATAGATTGAATTGCATTGGATGGAAGCTGCCGATTTCTCTACAGGTTTCACAGTCTTTGGCCCTCTGGTTCTTTGCTGTTCATTTCATTCCACAATGAGCAATAATAATGCCTAGCTCTTATATAGCACTTTCCATCAGTGGATCTCACAGCACTTCACAAAGGAGCTTAGTATCACTATCCTCAGTTTATAGATGGGTAAATTGGGTAAACTGAATTTTAAAAAATAGCTAGGGGTAACAAATAATATTAATGTATCTCCATGGCTCCCTGCATCCCAGAATACTTTCCAGTCTATAGACTTGATCTCATAGTCCTTACTCAGGCAGAAGTTTCATTGACATTCTCTACTGGAACATCGAACTTGGCCATCCGTGAAGAGGATTCTGGAGGCTGTGTGGCCTATTGGATAGGCTATCATGCATCTTGGGTTCCAGTCTCAGCTCTGCCACCTACTCACTGTGTGACCTAGAGCTAGTCCTGTCCCTGTGGTGTGCCTCAGTTTCCCCATCTGTCAGACATGGATAGTGTTATTTACCAGCTTGTAAAAATGCATTTAGCTCTACCCATGAATGATGTGGGACGGGGTTGGTAATAGGTGGACATATTACCCACGATCAGGTTCCTGTGACTGCAGGGAAAGAACAGGGCTACTGGTGGATATTCACATTGTCTGCAGGGCTGCCCAGAGAATTCAGGGGGCCTGGGGTCTTTGGCGTCACGGAGGCCCACCACCAAATTGCCTCTGAAGACCCAGAGTGGAAGAAGCTCCAGGGGCCTGGGCCCCACGAGAGTTTTCTGGGGCCACCGGAGCGAGTGAAGGGCTCCTCTCCAGGGTCCCCAAAAAAACTCTCGTAGGGGCCCCTGTGGGGCCAAGGGCCTGGGGCAAATTGCCCCACTTGCCCCCCCCAGGTGGCCCTGATTGTCTATGCCAGTCAGGGAAATGTCCCTTGCTCTCCCTGCAGCAGCTTGAACAGGGGATGTTGAGAGAGTTGAGCTAGATTGGAGAAGGAGCCTGCTTCTTTTGATATTTACAGAGGGTTTTTCCGAAGCCCACATCCAATTTTGTTTTTCGAGGTAGAGTGAGCAAGATGCTGATGTGTGAGCTTGGTCACAGCCTGGTCCTGGGGGAGGAGCAGAACTAGGGAGGGGGAGCTTAAGGGGGGGCTGGATGGCTCTTGCGCTCTCTCTCCTTCTGTTTCTCCTTTTGTAGAAGCTCAAAGTCTCCAGTCTTCTCTGATTACTTGCCAAGGAGCTGCACATGTTGACTGGGCTAACTATCTGCCGAAAAAGCCTCCCTCTATGTCTTTGTGATTTCTGAGCTGTGGGATAAAGAGAAGGGATGACTAGCGGGCGGGGGGAAGGGAAATGAGGAAGAATGGGTCTTGGGCTGGACTCTGCAGAACACCACTAGGACAAGAGAAGGTGAGGGCTAGCATGAGCACCAGGAAGCAAGAAGGCCTGTTTTAAACTCCCCTCTGTGAGGCTCACAGAGCAGGTTGGGGGAGGCACTCTTGAAAGCTCACACCTGCCTCCAGCCTGCATGTCTTTAATTAACCTCTTTGGAGGTGAGAAGATTGGCCAAGGTACAGGAAGACCTGAAGAGTGGAATGGGGTGGAAGTCATTGGGCTTAGCATGCTCACTGTCTGCAGCATGCCACATGATTCGCACTGAATTAGGATCAGTGGAAGACTGTGATGAGAGCCCTGGATGCGTTATAAGTGATCTTGCCTAGCCTGAGACCCACTCCAGGAGCTACACTCATTAAAGCCCTGCATGCCGCAGTCAGTCACTGTAGATTACAGGCTAATGATATGACACTTGCATGTTGTAGAGTAATTATCATCTAGCCTGCCCTGGGCACAGGAGACAGACACGACCCTGTATGTGTTTAGCAAGGACATGAGCCTTCCTCTGCTAGGGGACATCAATTTGCAGCCCAAATCTCCAAAGGAATTGGGTCCAATTCCCTCTTCTCATTTAATTGTTCTGGTTTTGTCTACAGTAGGCTTCTTTACCCCAAATTTTCCACTGTTGCTATAGCTCTTCCTGTGGTAGCAACAATAGGAGCTCCAGTTCACTGGCCACTGGTGTTTATAGTACCAGGGTGTTCAGACCTGCTCTGAGAAGGATTGGAACATGTGGCAGCAATATCAGCAGTCTAGGGACCCTTGTCTACACTAGTGCTGCCAGTGTTCCCATCAGCAGTGGAGCTGCACCGGTGTTGGTAACTATGGGAGGAAAAAACCCTAGGGTAGATCCAGCCTTAATGAATGTAGTGCTGGTGAAAGGTGCTGACCTGGTGGTTCTGGAGATTGAAGGCCTGTATCCACCACACAGCAGCAGGGTGTATTTCCCCTCACTGCCTCCCACCAGGGTGCCTCATCCGGCCCTGGAGGGGCCATCTCTTGGGTGAGGGGAGTGTTCTGTTTCCATGGCTCATCAGTTCTTGGTCTCTCTCCTGAGTCTGGCAGCAAGGGAAGGAAGACATAAGGGCTTATTGGGATAATGGGGTCTGAGATGCCTCCATCTCTACAGGGAACCAGACTGAGACTCCCAGAGTGTCTGATTTAGCTGAAATCTATCACAGGGCCTCCACTGGTCTGCAACTCTCTCTTGCGATGCTACCGCCTTCCAGCTTTGTAAGTTCTGAGCATGTGAGCAGGGCAATGAATTCTGGGATGCATCTGATCTACAGAGACCTCAGCGCATGTGGGCTAGGAAGAGAGCTCCCATATGCAGCAGGATTGGGGGAATCAGAGAGTAAGAAGAATCCCCTCCTGTGGAGGCAGGGAGAAGTTGGGGGATTAGGGGCTTGTTGAGCATCAAGGAAAAGGAACAGAAGATAAGGGAGCTTCTATGATGTCAATAAATAGGACCTGTAGGATTGGGGACCTGCTGTAGGTGGAGAAGATTTGGGTGAAGGGAGCAGAAGGATGGAGTCATGGGACAAAGGAGAAGAATGTAATTGGGCAAAAGGAAGGAGGTGGAGTAGGGGGCAGAATAAGGGAAAAAACAGAAAACTTGGCTAAATTTTACATAATCTGAATGAGCCCATGACAGTTTATGTTGCTGAGTGCAGGAGGGTCTCCTGCCACTAGTATTTACCTTGTAACTCCTTGGTGAAGAGCTCCTTCCTTGATGCCCTACACATTCCGTGGTCCTTCATCATCCTGGCCCTCACTGCCATTAGTTCTTATCCTATTAGGATGAGGCAAATTGTTCCCCACTGTATGTGCCCACCACTTTCTGTGGGCCAACTGGGCAAAGGAGAGTGGCATGTCCTGGCCTTCTGCCCATTCTTTTCAATGGTTTGCTTTTTAGTCACGTCCATATAGTATCTAGGGCATTATTAGTGCTACACAGTGAACAATAAATAATTAATAGTCTAGTGTTTGTGGCTTCTATCTCTATGTAAAAGGTTTTATAAGTTGGACCCTGGCTTTCTTGGATAGTTTAACTGAATAGCAATATCCTCAGACTCCCAAATAAAAGAGAAGAATAGGTGGAGGACTGGGCATTGAATGGAGAATGTGGATGTGGATTCTGAGCAAACCATGGTTTGAAAGTGCTCAGATCTGGCATTTCTGTGTAGGGTGACCAGACAGCAAGTGTGAAAAATTGGGGTGGGGGTGGGAGGGTAATAGGATCCTATATAAGAAAAAGACCCAAAAATCGGGACTGTTCCTATAAAATCGGGACATCTGGTAATCTTATTTCTGTGCAGCCTCTCATCAACATGAGACTCATTTGCAGAATTCACATTTGGATCTAGCATTGGATTTAAAACTCCTGCAAAGTTATGGGATGTTCTGATCCAGAATTTTGCTTCTTAGCTCCTAATGCAAACAGGAAGTTGTTCCTTGGGGATATGGGCAAGCAACGAAGTAACTTATTGGGAAGGATCGCTGTCCAATGCAAACCAGATTCTGAGTCCTACAAACACTTAATTACATGCTCAACTTTGAGATCATGAATAGACTAATCGGTCCCATTAAAGACAACAGGACTAATGCCATGCTTAAAGTTAAGCATCTGCATCAGTGTTTGCAGGATTAGTGCTTCGGTTGTAATTCCTCTGAAATATCCATTAAGCCTTGTACAGTTAAAGGAATATTGCCTTACAGTAAATGTGTATGCTTTCCAATTTTTGTTAACTCTCCATTGTTCTCAATATCCTCCTTTAAGCCTGGAAGTAACAGCATTTTCCTCCATTACCAGGAAAGTGTTTTCTGAGAAATGCTATTTTTCTTCACTTGTGTTAATGCTAATTAGACAGGGGACTAAACCAACATCTCACATCTAAACAAGCCTGAACTTTGGAAGCCTTTGGATTGGATGTTGCAGCTTGAACTTGACTCAATGTGAGTATTAAAATATCTTCCATGCATGGCCCACAAGTGAAGAGAGTGAAGAATATTGTTATTATTTTGTAATGATAGTTCAGGGGTTGTTGATGGAGTAGTGAAGTCTTTCATGTCTTGGGAACCATCCAGACTCAGTTTAGAAGTGTATGAAAGTTATTAAAAATCTAGAGGCCTGCAGAGAATGACTTTACTATAAAAGGGCTCCCCCACTGTAGCTATCCCAAAGTCTTGTGGGTGGAGCCATGACCCTGACCATAAATATGCCCTCTGGGGTTGCCAGCAGCACTAGCTGTCCCACCCCACTTACACTCCCCAGCTCGGGAACAATATTATGCCTAGCAGCTGCATGGATCCACGGGAAGGAAATGCGTCTCTGCATGCTCTATCCCCACTATAGCACTTGCACAAGCTGAGGCGTGAGTTGTCCCAGAGAATAAAAGTCTCTAGCACTCACCCCTATTAGAATTTTCCTCAGGGTCACTGTGTAAAATAAAAGCAGTTGTGACAACAGATTTACTGCCTATAGAATCCCTCCTGCATGGAGCTGTTCTCTGGAGTTTGTCCTGTGGTGCTTTGGCCCTGGTAATTAACATTACCATCAAGCTCAAAGGTCACTGAAGAGAAAGAGGTCTATGGACTCTTACTGTAGAACTCATATTTATAGTGCTGACCACTGGGGATAGGCCATCTCTCACTTAGGCAGATAGTGACAGTCTGCTGTTCAAAAGGGATCAAGCAGATGGCACCACCTAATGAAATCCAGGAAGTGTGGGTTAAGAATGGTACTCCCAGGTTTAATACATGCTGCCGTGCCCTTTTCATATCTCCACTGTGGTTAGAATTAAGGTTGGAATTTCATTGCAGAATCCAGTTTATGGAACCTGTCCAGAGAATTCATTGAGGCATTTGTGCTGGAGTCACTGCTAACTTCTCTGTTCAAACAGAAGAAGCTTTGTGCTCTACAGCAGAGTGTGGCTTTACTGACTATCATTGGTATAAACAGCTCGATGGAATGGAACTTGCTTTCCTAAAGCCATTTTATAATGGCACTAATGCATTTGACACTCTTTTGTCTTGATCATTAGGATGCTTGCAAAGGATTCCATGCTTTTTTTGAGGGTTTCTCAGCTACAGGTAAAGAATGCCACTGCTTGTAGGAGGGTCCCATCCTCACAACTAAGCCTGATTGTCCTCTCCTGGTATTTAAATTCCTAGCAGGGATCACTTTGTCCTTGCAGGATAAAGACTTTGCTTCCGTGCGTATCACCGAATTGGAAAGCACGTGAGTGCAGTGATCACTCAGATCTGAAATGGATTGCTACAATATGATCCAAGTTAACCTTATTCTTGCTCTCCCTTTCCCCCTGCCCTTCTGCTCAAGCCTTTCATATTTCTTAAAGATAAGTCGAACTAGTCCCTTTGTGCACTTCAGTGGTCACTTTGAGCTAAATCAATGTCAATGTCAAAACTCCTTTTGTGCAACCAGCTCCATTAGGCCATGAAGCACCTGGCCTGTTCATGCACATCAACCTTCCAGCAGCATGTGTAATACACTGGCTGTGTGATCATGTCTTCCTCTTACTAATGGCACACACATAGGAGAAAAGCCTGCTACCTACTTACACTTACTGTAATAGAGTCACTCCTTATGCTCATGTAGTAAGAGCTGATGCTTTGAGGGCCTGATTCAAAGCCTTCTGAGGACTTTGGAAAGACTCTCATTGTCTCCAGTGGACTTTGGCTTAGGCCCAGGGTGCTGAAGGTTGTGGATTTTATTCTGGTGCTAGCTATGGTGTCCATAAGTATATGACCATGATGTCATCATAGACCCGCGCAACCTAGATGGGACTTGAACTCTTATGGGGTAGCACACTAGCTAAGTGCTGGTGGTCATGTCTTCTCTGGGACCTGACCTGCAAAAAGGCTATATACCTATTAGTTACAGTGCAGAATTATTCCTTTCATTCAAGAAGTAGGTCCGTATGCTTCTAGTCCTGGGGGTCACAGATTTAATTTTGGCTGATGACCAGCTTGTCTGTATGTATGCAGCCAGGGATTAATTGCACATGGATATTGTATCAGGCATCTCTTCCTTTCTCCCTTTTTTTCCATCTCATGTCCTCTCTGATTTCCTAGCAGATTTTCAATACAATTCACCTCTATGTGTGTGACAACGGGGCATTTTTCCCAATTCTCTCATGTTTGTAGCCCTCAGAAGAAAACGAGCATAGCTGGATTGAGTCTAAGGAATGCCTGTGAGAACTGAGAACAGCAGAACTGGGAAGAGGATGTAACAGAATCCCAAAGAGAGGGTGACCTCAGATAGAGCCATCTGAGTTGCTGGCTGCAGCTTTCCGCTGTGAAGTATGCAACAGATCCCAGGGGGAGAGGAAAGCTTCTGACAGCACCAGCCAAATTCCTGGCTGCAACTTCATTCTCTGGAACAGGAAACCAAATCCCTGGGAGAGAGGAGAGTTTGGAAAGACTCTGCATAATATTGAGATGAAGCATTTATCTCCAGAAAAACACACCCTGGGATTTATCTTTTTCTGCTTGGTAACAAAGAAAGTCAAGTATAAACTGCTATGGCTTGGGCCACTGAAGCCAATTCAAAAGGGTAATGACAATGGCTTTTGTGTCCCTATACAGTCATTATGGGTCTGTCGGTTGCCCCATGATGAACTGAAATCCTTGCTAGTGTATGATATAAATATTCAAGTGGCTTAGCTTGTTCAAATGAACCTCCTGCTGCCTTCCTCATTCATGAGGCAGAATCAGCACATCTGGCATTTTAAAGAAAGATTTAAAATGGGCACACTATTAACATTTGAAAACTGGCTCCTGCACATGAACACAGAAAGTTTATTATCAAAGCATTTTAATTGCACAAGTGTGTATACAGTACTAGCTTTATTTAATCCTTAGACTTTTCTACATCACTCATCACTGTAGGACTGGAAAACCTGGTAAATGTTAATTAATTAATCCATAAAAACACCCTAATGAAGTGGTGTGGTTTAATTTTATCTACATTTTACAGATGGAGAATTGAGGCACAGAGAGATTAAATGACTTGCCCAAGGTCACACAGGAAGCATGTGGCAGACCTACATAGTCCTGTACCTTAACAGATTGTCCATCTTCTAGAGATAGGCAGTGGACCAAACCAAAAACCCCAGGTCCAACCACCCCAAATTTCTGGAAAATTCATATCTAGGGGCAAACTTCACCTAACTGGCTGAAATAAAAAAATGATTCCAAGCACTCCTGTTCTCATGGGAAGTTCAGCTCTGGATCCAAACTGTGTTGTGATGCACAGAGAGGCCCATATGGTTAACCAAGATTTAGTGCTTTATTAGTGACAACCCAAATGAGAAAACAGACAGCACTTCTTTTGGATGTAATGAGACTTTCATTATTAACTCTGCATGTGCCTTCCAGAGCATGGATTTCACAACATCCCTATCTTCAAGGCATTTAGTGGCTTGTGCCAAATGTGTCTAAAAGATTACTTAAAGCTTCAGGATGAAGACAATGGTTGACAACTCTGCTCCTTGGGCACAAGAGAATTTTCTACCACTAAGGTAAAGCTTGCTAGTGTGGGGGACAGAGCTTTCTCAGGGGCCAGTCCCAGACTGTTGAATGAATTTTCACAGGAACTAAGCACCATCACAAACCTCCTTCACCTTCTACCCCAAATGTAAGGTGCATTTCTACAACCACCCTTCTCTAACAAACCTGCAGCCTGTACATACATATTTTGTATATGTATAATATTTTATTTAAAAATCCAAACCCTATCAAACCAAAACATTAAACTGCACACACAATTGTCTCCCAGGGAGAAGATGAAACAACAAACCATACATGACAGATGTTAGTCACATTATTTAATAGTCTACAGTGATGAGGGCAGTATGAGAACCTGAATAGAATAGATTCTTGATGAGGTACAATGAAAAGAACATAAGAATGGGCCATACTGGATCAGACCAAAGGTCCATCTAGCCCAGTATCCTGTCTACTGACAGTGACCAGTGCCAGGTGCCCCAGAGGGAGCGAACCTAACAGGTAATGATCAAGTGATCTCTCTCCTGCCATCCATCT
Source organism: Chelonoidis abingdonii (assembly GCF_003597395.2). Classification (NCBI taxonomy): domain Eukaryota; kingdom Metazoa; phylum Chordata; order Testudines; family Testudinidae; genus Chelonoidis; species Chelonoidis abingdonii. The sequence continues at coordinate 159,984,092 of NC_133769.1, read as the reverse complement.
CCACCCTCTGACTAACAGAGGCTAGGGACACCATTCCTTACCCATCCTGGCTAATAGCCATTAATGGACTTAACCTCCATGAATTTAACCAGGTCTCTTTTAAACACTGTTATAGTCCTAGCCTTCACAACCTCCTCAGGCAAGGAGTTCCACAGGTTGACTGTCTGCTGTGTGAAGAAGAACATCCTCTTATTTGTTTTAAACCTGCTGCCCATTAATTTCATTTGGTGGCCCCTAGTTCTTATATTATGGGAACAAATAAATAACTTTTCCTTATTCACTTCCTTCACACCACTCATGATTTTATAGACCTCTGTCATATCCCCCCTTAGTCTCCTCTTTTCCAAGCTGAGAAGTCCTAGCCTCTTTAATCTCTCATCATATGGGACCCGTTCCAAACCCCTAATCATTTTAGCTGCCCTTCTCTGAACCTTTTCTAGTACAGAATGATTGCTATGCATTTCAGAACCAGTATCTATCCTGGACATTTCATTCCCGGTGCAAAACAAGTCAAAAACAATCTTCTATCCCCAGATGCTTTTCATACCACATAGTATACAACTGTATTATCCACAGGATCACCCACCAACTTTTATTATTAAACATAAGGTGCATTTTTCTCCCAAGCCTTCAACAGCATGTCCAATCTCTTTGTTAGAACTGAAACAAACCCCAGACATGAAGGACATGCAGGGTACATTTCTGCTTGGAAGGAGTTATCATTGTTGAAAAGCCACAAGGGTTTTTTTGACCCTGTGAGGGGGTGTGCATACCCCACACTAGCCAAGACGGGGTTAAACCCACATTATGGACAGCGGAAGTCCTGCTCCCTATGCCAGACTGGGCATGCTCTGATTCTGCAGCAGTATAAAGGGAGAAAGCCCAGCTCATTTTGTGCTGGAGGGGAAGGATCTGTGCTGGAAGTGCCTACTGCCACACTAGAGACAATGGTAGGAAGTGACCCAGAGAGGGTGACTGACAGCCGTATATCCTATCCAGGTAAGCTAAATGTGTTTTGATGGGACTCCCTGCTGAGCCAGTGACTGGACTGCTCTGCCACTACCAGGGCCCTGGGTTGGAGCCTGGTGGAGTTGGGTGGGCTTGGATCACCCTACCTGGGCTGCTAGCTACCCTTGTTGGTGGCCCCTTGGTGCTGCCTGCACCAAAGGGCTGTGCTATTGACTATGACCACTCTGTCCTGCATGAGAGGGTGGTGCTATTGACTCTGGCTATGAGGCCATGCTGTCTTGTATCAAGGCCAGCACTATTAACTCTAGCTGCTAGGCCATGCTGCCCTGGGCAGTGGGGCTATTAACTTTATGCTGGTCCTTAGACCCCATGGTGGTGAGGTCAGAGATGGACAAGTGGACTTAATGGCAGTGTCTGTGTATCCCTGGCATCCCTCTTTTGGGCTGGGGCGTGCATACACAGCCACAGTCCCCTTTTTCCTTCTTCTGCCTGAATCCACCCTTCTTGGCCATACACTGACCCTGGTCTGCCATTGAGGCTTTCTTCCCAACACAGCATGTGATTTTGTAAGAGTATCATTTTGCTGATTTTGGAAAGGAGACTTACAGAAAAGAGATTTAGAGGAGCTACAGCTTGATGGTCCCTTCAGGCCTTCTAAAAAGCCCTAGGACGCAGTGAAAAAGTGAAAATCCCAGGGACCTTCTCTGACTCCTTCCCAGTTACAACTGATTCTTTCTCTGCACCCCTCTTCTCACTTTGGGTAGCATATCATGGCTATCTAGAGAGACAAATGCATTATGTATGGGAGGGCTAGGAGATCACAGCAGTGCTGAACATTGTTGCCTGAAGAATCAGGACCTCCCATTTCCAGAAGAGTATATTGGTCTAAGGAAGCCCACCAAGGAATTAACATGGAAAGTGAGGCCCTGTCTTAACACAAAGGATGTGGCATCTTCAGGAATGATGTATTTGAGCAGATCACTAAAGCTGGGAGAACAGTCAAGGCAAAGTGTCCACAAACACTGCTTTGACTTTATAAATGAGTTCTCTTTGGTTCTGGGTTCCTTTTGTGTTCACTTTCCACAAATGTTGGCAGAGACTACCCTACTTGCCAATAGTGGGGGGGGGGGCAGAGTGAGGGCACCCAGCTTCAGCAGTGTTACTGAGCATGCTCAGTACAAGCAAGCGTCAAATCTGGGAGGCATGTGCCCTTGCATACTTCCCCTACCATGTATTGCCTCTGAATGTTGGCGTAATCAGGTCTTACTGGCATGAATGGTTTGTATGACCAATTGAATTTCAAAGTCAAATGCTTGACTCTTTGTGGGAGTCATCCCTGCTTATTCATCCAATCAGGGAATAGAAGCAACACAATATGATTCATCTGAACAATCAAATAACCAACAGCTTGAATAGTGCATAGTGAATGTTCATAGAGGACTGTTTATGATCAATACATAGAGTTAAAAAATACTGACACCCTCCTCCCCCAGAAAAAAAAATTGGAACAACAAATACATTGTAAAAATTGCAATCTACTTACAGCTATTCTGGGGGCAGTAACAGGGACTGGATTTGTTTGTCTAAATTATACATTATAGGTTATTTGCTCAGCTGTGTGGATGAATCATGGTAAAGGAAAGGCCAAAACAGAATGAGCACAGACACTGAATTATCCCTTCACTCAGTATTGGATGGTATCTCTAGGACAGAGCACTGTGTGGTGTGGAAGGGAGGTGTGGTTTTGGATGAACTGAGTTTCTTTATAACCTCAAGAGAAATTGGTTATATCACACTCACATAGTGTTACATGGGGGAAGAGCATGGAGATGTCTAGAGGTAAATGAGCATCTGTGATGGGTTCACTCACCATCAGAGTGGCTCCTCCTAGCTGCTCTGAGAATTAGATCCACCCAGATCTGATGCCTGCCTTCCTTCACTGACCTCTCTTGGTCTCTGAGACTCCAGGTGCTGCCTCTTTGTAGCTTGGCCCTCCAGCCAGGTCTCTATCTGTGTTTCCCTTTCAGAGTAGCAGTCTCTCCAGACCAACCGTCTGGCTGCCTTTCCAGGCCATCCTCTAATCTAAGTCTAGGCCATTTTGGTGGGCTGGAGAACCTGGACCCACCCACTATTCCAGGTTCTAGCAGAGAAACCCTCTATCCAGCAACCACAGTCTGCTTCCTCTTAGACCCTGTTGCTATTTCCCTGTGCTCTTTCCTACTTCCCTTCTCTTCCTCAGTGTTGGGGCCCAACCACAGGGTCCAACTCAAGCTCCCAGGGAGTAACTGTCACTTACATCCCTCTCTGCTCCCAGCTTTGTACTAGCCCAGCTGAGCTTCATTTTCCATTAGTGCTTGTCTAGCCAACCTAATTCTCTCCCAGGTGCAACCTATTAGATTAATTAGCCCCTTTCAAGCTCCCTTATCCCCTTCAGCTTAGGTGTGGGGTGCAATCAGCATTTACATAGCTTGTGACATGTTCAAACCCCTTGGGAGAGGTTACTGCTATCATCCCTACTTAACAGATGGGAGAACTGCTACATTGATAGGTGAGGTGACCTGCCCAATGCCACAAGCTGAGAGAAGCAAAGCTGAGATTAGAAATGAGTTTTTCCTACAGAGTGTTTGTTCCTCCAGACCAAGAAGGCTGAATTGCTATCTAACATCAGAAGAGGGTGGCTAACCATGGTGCTTTTTGGGATCCCCTGAGAGTAGAGAAATCTGAGCGTGCAAAGTGAATCTGCATCTTGCACTACTACTGGGGTATCAGACCTTACTTTGGTGGAGCAGCATCAGAGTAAACACACCGGTCCTGTTTTTCCCTCCTAATATATGGAGATATACCTATCTCATAGAACTGGAAGGGACTCTGAAAGGTCATTGAGTCCAGCCCCCTGCCTTCACTAGCAGAACCAAGTACTGATTTTGCCCCAGATCCCTAAGTGGCCCCCTCAGTGACTGAACTCACAACCCTGGTTTTAGTAGGCCAATGCTCAAACCACTGAGCTATCCCTCCTCCTCCTGCATCTGGCAGATGTTTGTGCCTCTTCACAGTTAGCAGTGAGACGAAAGGGTAAACTCAGATTAGCTTTCACAGTGTTTTGTTGCAAAACAACTGTGTAAAAAAATGATTTTAAGTGACCTAGATGATGTCTTTTCATATCATTGTTTAGCAATATCTGCCTTTGTAGATAATGTAGCTGTTAGTACTGTTGGATCCCTTAGGACAAACTCCAGTTGTAACACATTTTCTCTGCACCAAAGCCTACATAAATGTTAAATGAAGCCACTTTAAACAAATATAGGTAACAGAGGGGGAATAAGCCTTTTAACAGAATCAGCTTTGCAGTTACTAAGTCATAATATTTTATTTATTTATTATCTCATAATAGCTATAACAAAAGTAACCACATACAATAAAGTAATATTAACAGATGCAGATATCAAAATGACTCACAATGTTCAGCCCTTTATGAAAACTTCTCTGACTCAGAACATCCAATCCAGTAAAACACATAGCCCCCAAAATGTTCAGCTGAAAGCCTGGCTGGGCAAGACAGCATCACTGCATGATCTATAGCGCCACAAACCCAAGCTCCAAAAGATCAATCTGGCATGCTGAGGCCATATCTACACCACAGGAGCTAGAATGGCACAGCTGTGGCACTGTAGTGCCATGGTGTAGACACTTCCCATAGCGATGAAAGCGTTTTTTTCCATCACTGTAGGAACTCCACCTCCTGAGCAAAAGTACCTAGATTGACAGAAGCATTCTTCTGTTGACCTCGCTGAGTCTACGCTGGGGGCTAGGTTGGCATAGCTGCTGCACTCCAGAGTGTGAATTTTTCACATCCCTGAGCACTGTAGCTATGCTGACCTGGCTTTTAAGTATAGACCATACCTAAGCCTTGGGATCTGACAGCTGAGATGCCCTACGTTACAGACCTCCAGTCATATGGCGAGATGAGGGAAAGAAATTATTTTTTTAGATAACTGGTTCTCAGACTGTAGTCCATGGAGTAATGGTCATACACAGATCCTTTCCTGGTGCTCCATGGAATGAAAGACTATGAGAGCAATAGGAGATGGGGTTATGGAAGAGAAGATGGGAACATGAGAGAGTATCTGTTTTACGAATTGGTTCTCAGAATAAGGAAGGAGTGTAGAGCTTTAAGGGTGTCTCCATCATCGCACCTTGAATTACATTAAGAATTGAGTTGATGGCCAAGGCAGTTAAGGAATAAAGGTGTTGTGTCCTCACAGACTATGCTTACTAAGATGGTGGGCAGCCATGGAAGCCCCTCAGAGGAAGCCCCAAGGACAGCTCATGACAATCCTCCAGTCTGGAGATGACAAAGATATAGATTATCTTGGCAATACTCCCATCTGGGTGAGAGAGGTAGTGATCTCCTGGTTGGACACAGATGGATAAAACCTGTCTGTCTTCTGGGCATCCAGAAGCAGCAAAGAGATGCTAGAGGACCCAAGACTATAATCCAAAACAGGAGGTACAATTCGCTCTCCATTCCTCAACCCATCAGGATCATGTCCATCTTATCCACGTTCAGCCTCAGCCATTTTTCTAACATCCAAGTCCTGCCCAAAACAGCAGGCTCTGAGTTCAATGAAACAAAGTGTTGAGTAACCCTTCTCCTACTCTGCCACCACCCTTCACTTCTCTTCCTTCAATGACAGAGCATGACAATAGCACAATGCAGATGCAGCTGGGGGATACTGCCAACATAGTGCATAGGAAAATGCCCTATCCTCAGCTCTCTGATACTTCAGCTTTGGTTTAGTTTTAAATATAATGAGTATTTATACTGTAGCCAGTGTCGTCATTTAGACTAGTCCAAAGTATCATGTGCATCACAGAAAATGCAGCACCGCCTCATAATAAGATTGGCACCATGTCTAGCAGTGCTTTACAATTTTCATTTTGAAGCCGGCAGCCAGGCTATGATTTTTTTGTCAAATATCCTAATCAAGGTGAGGTCTGGATGGGGAACATTACTCAGGGCCAGGCACTTCCAAAGAAACTCGATGCTCTGCAGAAAGTCATGTGGCTGACTCAGTAGGTGGCACGCTCCTTTGGAGTCAGCATGGAATCCTGGCTGGAGCTCTGAGCTGATGGAGGTGCCTTTTTTCCAAATGACATACATAACCCCACTTGTGGCCATTAAAGAGACTCTGGCAGCTTTCCCAAGAGGGAGGTTGATCCTGAGGCTAAAGCACAAAGTTGGGAAATTTGAGATTAATTCCTGGCTCTGCCACTATCTTGCTGCGAGACCTCAAACTTCTTTAATCTCTCTGCTTCATTTTCCTCATCAGTAAAATAGGGCAAACAATACTCATCTCTCTCAAGTGACAATTGGAGGACTAACTAATGATTGTGAAAGTGCTTTGAGATTGGAAAGTAGAAGGGACTAGAAAAGGGCAAAAGAAGAAATAGTGTTTGCCAAAGTCCACTGCAGGTCTCCACACTCCTCCTGGACTTTCAGCTGGCACTGCTATTCTTCACTTGTGTGGTGTTGCTGGTCCTGGCAAATATACCTTAAATCTCACCCCAGATGCATGAAGAGATCTGTGCAGTATTTTGAGGTTGTGTCCTTCTGTTTGGTGCTCTGGGAACAGAAATGGTTATTCATATTTAGAGTCTCCTTTCTCTTTGTTTAATGCCAGAAGTTGTCTGCTCACCTTGTTAGAATGCTGGGAAGTTAGCTGGTCCTTTTGTGTAACTTGATTCTTTAATATTTCATTATTTTCAGCAATGGGAAAGAGTTCTCATTTGGCCTCTTTGGGGGATTTCCAAGCACAGCTGGAGGTGCCCAGAAGGGAGGAAAGAGAAACACTGTTGAGATATTCATGGTGTCCAAAATAGAAAGCAATTTATATGGACAATTAAAAGGAGCCACCTGGGACCTTGGTGGTTGAGAAGTGGGATTCTGTAACCAGGCAATTTCTGGGACTTAAAAAAAAATTCATCTGAGGTGATTTAAAAAAAAACAATTTGCCATTTCATTCACCGGGGCATTAGACCCCTGGTTCATCGCCAGACTTTGAGTTGGAAGAGATGAGCAGAGTCACCAGGGGACAGGTTTTTGAGGTATCACATTGGGTGCCAGGTAAAGGTTGAGCATGTCAGGGCCTCTGCATAATGTAAAAAAAACCTCTAAAAGTCTATGTGATCTGGACCCTCCTCCTCCAATCCCCAGTGTCCTTGCCCCTCCTCTTTGTCTCTGAGTTTATGTTCCCCTGACTCCTCTGCTATGTTTCTGCTTCTGGCTCATGCTATTGCAAAGGATTAGGCCAGTTAAAAGGACAGAACTGTGATGTTGCAAAGTTATCTGTTTGTCAGGTTTGTTTTATCATCGTTTTAGCTCCTTTGGCATTGCCGGGGCCAAAGGCACTGGTCTTTTCTGTTGACCCAATGTTTTTCTGCTGGCCCCTCAGATAGGGAGTTCTGGATCAGGATTTAAACCAGAACAACCCGAAGAAATATTTCAGCTGCTTAGAAGAGCCTCTTAGGGCCCTTGGGTGTGAGCTGAGGTACCACTCTGTGGTAGCAAAATTAGGAGCGCTAGTGTAGATGAGGCATTAGGGCATTTTTAACTCCAAGTCAAGTGGTGATGAGGATGGATTTCCCCCATCGTTTCAACAGATGAGTGGTCAGCAAGTATTGACTTGAGGTCTGGGTTTATTTGTTTTTACGGCTTCTCACATGGCAAGTGAGTCCAATCCTGGATTTGCAAATGCAGTTACGTGTCTTGCAAATGTAATTGTTGTTAGTGCGTGGGTTTGAGGTGTGGGCCTTACAACGTGCTCTCTTCTCCTGCAGAGACCTCACATGCCACATCTTGAAAGTGGACACTGCCTTATGTCACAGACCTCTCCATCTGGGTCTGACCAGTGCAACGAGTTCCCAGGTTTTAATGTTTATCTTGCATGCTTTGAGGCTGGCCTTCATGGTGCCTTTATATCTGAGGGTGGGCTGACCTAACAGAGGGTTCCTGTGCTCAGCTGGCTGTAGAGCACTGGTTTCAGTATATAGGAAACCTACATATAGATTAGATGTCTGACTCAGCGAAGCTGAGCCATGATGAGCATGATCTTGGTGCCAGAGATTTGATACCTCTCAAGGACTACAGTGTTGGTCAGGCAGACCTTCTGTAAGCAGGTCTGTATTACAGCATGACTAGAAAATGTACAAGCACCTGTAGCCCTGCTTACATTTTTTTGGCATCAGTGGCACCAATGGGGAAAGATTTATCAGACAAAAAGGTGGGTTTGGGAACACATAGTCCATGGTCATTATAAGGTCTTGGCAGGTCTAAGGCCCCCAGCTCCACTAACTTGGAAAGTAACAGAATAAAAGTGATGCAGGGCTACTGCTACTCAGGACTTCTTGGCACCAGCTCAGCTAGCAGGAGTTTGCATTTCCTCTCTGTCCCATGGTTACCCTCAGCTAGGAGGAATTACACTTTATTGCCATTTGAGAGCTGCTAAAGCAGGTGAGAAGGTGTAAGGAACCCTGTGGTAGTGTAGTAGCATTCCTCCACTCCACATAAACACAAGTGAGTCTGTTCAGGCACATCTCAAATTTACAGGGGAAAGGAAAAAGACAGGGATCTTTCTACTGATCCCAGGGTGGTGAGGAGTAGCAAGAAATTCTTGACCTAATTGGGGGCCTGATTCTAATAAACGTGATTAAAGGAAGTATTGTTATGTCTTGAAGCATCCCATCCAGATGCCTGATCCTGATTTTTGGCACAAACAAGGAAGAACCTATTTCCAGAGAATCAGTTGCAGATTTATATTAGACCAGTACATGCTGGGGCAGGTCACAAGGAGTTAAACTGGTGCTGTGTGGATATGCACTTAGTGCAGACAAGTTCTGTAAATCTCATGCTTGTGTACTTTGATGTAAGGTGCTCTCAGTAATCAGGTACACAAGAGGAGAAAAGGAGAATTGAAATTAAAAGAGGAGAGAGAGTGATGGGGCAAGAGAAAAGAGGAAGGGGAAAAGGAACAGATTGCAAGGAAAGGAGGGAGAGATTTAAAGAGAAGAGGGATAGCAAGACAGGTAGACATTTTTAAAAGGGCCACACCAGACCCATTCTTTTCAGATGACCAGTTTAAGGAACTGTCTCAGATTGAGGTGTCAGTACAGGAGGTTTTGGAACTAATTGATAAATAAAACAGTAATAAGTCACCAGGATCAGACTGTATTTACCCCAGAATTCTGAAGAAACTCAAATATGAAATTGCAGAACTTCTAACTCTGGTACGTGACCTATTGCTTAAATCAGACTCTCTACCAGATGACTAGAGGGTAGCTAATGTAATGCCAACTTTTAAAAAAATGCTTCAGAGGCAATCCTAGCAATTACAGGCCAGCAAGCCTAACTTCAGTACCAGGCAAATTGATTGAAACTATGATAACAAACAGAATTATACACATAATTGAACATGATTTGTTGGGGAAGAGTCAATGTGGCTTTTAGAAAGGGAAATCATGCCTCACTAATTGACTAGAATTCTTTGAGAGAGTCAACAAGCATGTGGACAAGGATGATAGAGTAGATATGGTTTACTTGGATTTTCAGAAAGCCTTTAACAAGGTACCATACCAACAGCTCTTAAGTTGAGTGAGCTGTCATGGGATAAGAGGGAAGGTCCTCTCATGAATCAGTAACTGGTTAAAAGATAGGAAACAAAAGGTAGGAATAAATGGTCAGTTCTCACAATGGAGAGAGGTCAACATTGGGGACCCCAAGGATCTGAACTGGGACCTGTGCTATTCAGGTCATTTATGACTATGTTGGAAAAGTGAAGTGGCAAAATCTGCAGGAGATATAAAATTACCCAAGATAGTTATGTCCAAAGCTGACAGTGAAGAGTTTCAAAGGGATCTCACTAAACTGGGTGACTGGGCAACAAAATGGCAGATGAAATTCAATGTTGATAAATGCAAAGTAATGCTCATGGGAAAACATAATCCTAACTATTTAAATACAAACTGATGGGGTCTAAATTAGCTGTTACTACGCAAGGAGATCTTGGAGTCATTGTGGCTAGTTCTCTGAAAACATCTGCTCAATGTGCAGCAGCAGTCAACAAAGCTAACAGAATGTTAGGAACCATTAGGAAAAGGATAGAAAAGAAGACAGAAAATATGATAATGCACTATCTAAATCCATAATACACCTACGCCTAGAATGCTGTATGCAGGTCTGGTTGCCCCATCTCAAAAAATATATTAGAATTGGAAAAAGTATAGTGAAGGGCAACAAAAGTAATTAGGGGTTTGGAAGAACTTCCATATAAGAAGAAATTAAAAAGACTGGGACTGTTCAGCGTGGAAAAGAGAAGCCTAAGGGGGTTATGATAGCGGTCTATAAAATCATGACTGGTGTGGAGAAAGTAAATAAGGAAGTATTAATTACCCCTTCACATAACACTAGAATCAGGCATCACCCAATGAAATCAATAGGCAGCAGGTTTAAAACAAACATAGGGAAGTACTTGTTCACATAATGCACAACCTGTGGAACTCGTTGCCAGGGGTGTTGTGAAGGCCAAAAGAATAACTGGATTCAAAGAAGAACTGGATAAGTTCATGAAGGACAGGGTCCATCAGTGGTTATGAGCCAGGATGGTCTGGGACACAACCCCATGTTCTGGGTGTCTCTAAACCTCTGACTGCCAGAAATGAAGACTGAACAACAGGGTATGGATCACTTGATAATTAATTACCCTGTTCTGTTCATTGCCTCTGAAGTATCTGGCACTAGATGCTGTTGGAAGACATGATACTGGGCTAGATTAGACCTTTGATCCGGAATGGCCATTCTTATGTTCTTATGACTTTATTAATAATAAAATACTGCCACCATGTACACTCAAATCCTCCCTTTCGACTTCTGAGTGCATTTAATGTAAAGAGCTCAAGTAGTTGATCAGTATTTATTAATGAAGCCCCATCATACCCCATAAAGTCTGTGTATGTACTTTATATGCATTACAGAAGGAGAAGCAGTGACTCTAAGTTGTCTAACCCTTTCCATTGGAAAATGGTCTTGTGACCTTTTTTCAAGCGCTTTGACACTTGCATGGTTAGCAGTAGGATGTGAAAATTGTTTGGGGGGACAACCCTAGGGTCAGGGGTGGGCTTTTTGCTAGACCATTTCATTCTGGTCAGATTTGGCTAGTATAAGCTGATGAAAATCACCATATCTCATCTGTAGTTTGCAAAGTGCAGCTTGTTTCTGGCAGCATGAATATGATGTAAACTTGCATAGAAATATGCAAAATGTCAATACATTTCCATGGTATCTGCACTGAGTAACACCACAAGACAAATGTATAAACCTATGATAGAATAAAAGCCAAGGATTCTGCCTCTCTCACACACACATACACAGGGGGTTTATCCTACTATTCATGCAAGCATAACATTGTAAAGTTTCTTTCTATTTTATTGTCAGTGTTTATCATAAAGCATCCTGTACCTGTTATCTGGTTATAGAGGAATCTTTGATATATTATTTCAGAGTAAGTGCTGAGAGTGAGTTAAATTACATTAACCTTTAAAGCTGGCATTATTGGGTAACATCAGGAGACTGTATTACTGTACAGTTTCCTCACCTATTCTTATCCCAGCAGTGCACTTGGTGTATTTTTTACTAATAATGCAAACCCTGAATTAGAGTCTTTGAGCCCTCCACAAGGATATTCTGTTCTCTTCCAGTTAGTCCTACATCTTAAGGAGCACTCATCTTTCCCTCACCAAGTATAGAGAGACTCTGAGCGGAAAGGGGCAGGTTCACATGGCTGAAGCAATGTATGCTGGCCCTTGAGCTAGTGCAGAGACAATCAGCAATGGATTGGACAGATGGATTGGTATGTGCTCTATGTCCATGTTTGTCTGTTTTGTAAGGAGGAAGCTTCACAGCCATACTGATTTGTTAAGGGTGATGACATTTACAGCCCATCTTTAGGGCTAGCATTAGCCATTGGGGGCTAGTGAAAGGCCAGCACATGCTACATAATAAGTGAGGGACATGAACTCACTTCTGTTATTAGAAAGAGTGTCAGCAGTTTTCATGACTTGGAAGATCTGCAGTTCTTAAGTATAAGGGCCAAACTCTGCTCTCAGTCACTCAGGTGTCAATCTGGAATATCTCCAGTGACCTCAGTGGAGTTATTCCAGATTTACAATGGCAATCAAATGGTGGCTTTCTATGAGTGGAAACTTTTTTATTAGCATTACTTCAGATTTATACCGGTATAAGCAAGAACAGAATTTGGCCAGTGATTCATTGTAAAAAAACAAACAAAATAAACAAGCCAAAATAATCCCAACAACCCTGCATTAAAGAATGTTATTGTGGTCAGAAAACTATGTCAGTGAACACAATACAACCTTTCGATCAGGTGTTTCAGGGAATATCTACACTGCACCTGGAACTGAACCTCCCAGCCCGGGTAGACGGACTTGTGTGACTAGCGCACTGAGGATAGCAGTGTGATGTTGCAGCACCAGTGGAGGCTTAGTTCTGGTAGGATGTGTTAGGATATAGATATTCAGGCCTGTCTGAAAAGGCCTATACTTTAAGAATTTAGGTGGATTCTTATCACTTAGCTAGTTATAGAAATATAAAAGAGAATCAAAATCACTGTCTGTGTAATGGCCTTTTCTTACTGTGACAGGCTAAGGCCTTCAGCTAAGATGTAGTTAGGCAGCCATAAGCTGGGAAGTGTATGGTCACATCCTCACATTCCAAATTAGTCACAAGAAAATAAGGTGCTATTGGGCTATTAGGAATACAGTCCTGTCCTGAAATTCCTATCACTCCAGAGAAAGGAGGAGCCTAGAAGATGTAAAGGAAACTTAGTTTACAGCATCCTGTCTGGCAAGAACTCACTATCAATAGAACAGCTGGAAACCTTATGTCTGTATAGATGTAGTTGTGAAATACTCATTCTGTATTGTTTTGTATGTTTATTGCATGATTCTGTCTGGTTCTGTGATTGTTTCTGTCTGTTGTATAATTAATTTTGTTGGGTGTAAAACCAATGAGGTGGTGGAATATAATGGTTAAATAACCATGTTACAATATGTTTAGGATTGGTTAGTTAAATTTCAGTAAAATGATTGGTTAAAGATATGCTAAGCAAAATCAGGTTTTACTATTAGTTTGCAGTCATCAGGAGTAGGGGCGGGAATGGGAAAGGGGGGGGAAATGGATCATGTTTGATAAAGGGGAAATGAGAAGATCAGGACACTGCAAGGCTCTGGTGGTCAGAGCTCAGAAGGGGGACACTAAGGAAGGAAACTGGAATCATGCTTGCTGGAAGTTCACTACATAAAATCGAATTGTTTGCGCCTTTGGATTTCGGGTTGTTGCTCTCTGTTCGTGGCGAGAGGACAGGAAGTGAGAGGGGTGAAGGAATAAGCCCCTAACAGGATGGGTCTGAGCTCTGGTGGTCATCCAAGCCTTTACTGATGCTGCAACATCCATGCTGATAAAAACAGAGTGCTACTCAAGCCCCAATACTGTGAGTCTGTCTCCCCAGTTGGGGGCTTGTCCAGCTGCAGTGTAGACATGCTAAAAGGGGCTGGCAACAGAGGGTTGAGGTGATACCATATCATGCCTTTCATCACACCTTCATAAGGAATACCTAAAACACGTATTTGGCTCAAGACCTGCTTGGCCCCTGCTTATGTAGCCCTTCTGCCAGGCCGAATTGATAGCAGCAAGGGCCGGATTTCAAAATAGGGTCCCTTCCTACAACATAATGCAAAACCAGCTCGAGCCCCACCACGTGAATGGGAAATCTTACAACACCCTGGGCACCTCGAGAGGAAATACTTCCTCTCGCAAACACAGAGTCTCGGTGTAGCAGAAAGATTTAATTTTATTAGATAAACAAAAGCATTAAATTGGGAAAACTATAACTAGAGTTCATAGACCAAACGTGAGCAAAGACACCACAGGAAATTGGGCTGTGTCCTTTTCCCTGGGCTCTTGAGTCCAGAACCCCCAATCACACCAAGACTCCAAAGTCCAATACCCAAATCCCTAGAGTCCGCAACTCAAGTTCTCTGTCCCGGGTCAGTGCAGTCAGAGTTCGAGAGTCTATTGCAGAGGTTCCCTCCCCAGCCTGGGTAGAAAGGGCCTTACGTGGTCCGGGGCCAACTGCCCTGCTCTCCATGGGGTCTGTTCCATCTTCTCCACAAACTGTCCGCTTCTCACTCCACTCTGTCCTCCAGCATCCCACAAACTGCTCCACTCCGCTCCGCCAGCTACTCTGCTCCCACCAGTCTGTATCTGCCAGCCGTCCCGCAAACTGCTCGGTCCAGTCGTTCTGTGGCGTTACGGTCCACAGTGCTCCACTTGCTCACCAGCTGTCCCTGATCTTGCATCCCCACGACTGTCGACTTCATCACAGCTGTATGTAGTTAAGTAAGTTTTCAGGTCCCATAGTTAGCACAGTTACTCAGTCTCTCGGTAGCATAGCTCTTAGTGATTTTCGCTCAGTAGGGAGCCCCCAGTGGCTGATGCACCATTAGCCCAAAGTAAGTTCAGCTCAGTAACCTGTTTCTAGATTTTAAGGGAATCAAAAATCAACTCTGATAGTCCACAGTGGAGAGAGGAGTAGGTGGAACTGGTGCTTCTGGCTCTCACAAGGCACCTACACCACCAACTACAGATACCTATCCTCAGCCTCTCTCTCAATTCACTGGGTTTTGGAACCCATGCCCCTTGTCTAGCAAGTGCTATTTAGTTGATAGTGAAACCCTTTATCGTAAAACAGTTTCATAGTTCCTCATTTACTTAATCAGGGTGACAACACTTTATTCCTCCTGCCCCAATAACAAAGAAATTAGGGATCCCACAGCTGTGAAAGTAACCATTTTAGGCTGCTGTGGGCTATGCTAGGCAGAGTGGGTGTGCCTATGCAAACACGATCAACCTCTGAAATTCTTTTCCACACTCGCCATAATTCACCACCAGATGTCAGGGTAGAGCTCATCCTGACTCTGCTTACACTTACAAACTCTGTGCTCTAAGGACCTAATCCATAGCTCATTACAGCCAATTTAAAGAATCCTGGGGGCTCACTGGATTCACATAAGCCAGAATTTTCAAAAGAAATAAGCAGCATCCACAAGTGAGGACAGATTTTCAACAGCGCTCAGCTTCCATTTCGGCACCAGAGGTGAAAGTCCAGAATTCTTGAAAAACTGATCGTGAGGTATTTTGAAAATCGGTCCCCTTGAAAATAAAAAGCTTGGCTTACCAGACAGGTGACTCCTTCCTCAGCATGTGACAGGCACAGCATTATATGCGGTTTTATAGTGATATCAAAGCCTGGAGAACAGAGTAGAACTCTGTAATATCTGGAGACCTAGATATGAAACGTGCCTTAGGTGTGCTGAAGAGGTGTGTGGGGCTCAAACACCATAATGATGAGCACACTACAAGAACCTAAGCAGAAGAGACCAGGTTTTGTAATGAAGGGTTGTGGAACTAAAGGCGCATATTAATAAAGAGCGGCTGCCTCTTCTTGCCGAAAGCTAGCATTAATTGTGTAAATTAATACTGTAATTAACGTGAGAGGGAAAATAAATAGGTTAAAAAAAATCAATGAATATTCTGAACAAGCCAAATCCTGAGCCTCACTGCTTAGTTTTTACACAGCCCTTAATCAGGCAAAGTTCCCAGTAACGTCAGTGAGAATTATAT
Source organism: Chelonoidis abingdonii (assembly GCF_003597395.2). NCBI lineage: Eukaryota > Metazoa > Chordata > Testudines > Testudinidae > Chelonoidis > Chelonoidis abingdonii. Next base: position 159,968,371 of record NC_133769.1, on the reverse strand, counting down.
CTGAGTAATACCCCAGTAGGAACCCCCAGGATTTGTGCTTTTGGATTCAGTGAAAGTTCCACTTGAATAAATAAAGACTGTGAGCAGGATAGGACCTTAAAGTCACAGCCTTGTGTTGGGTGGAGTGAAAGACACCAGGCCTCAATAGTAGGAAGGTGTTGTAGTCCAGGGATACATAGGGCCTCCTGGAATTTCCAATGGGAGCACAGATGCTGTTCCACTCTTTAATGGGCTCTCCTCTATAGCTGATCGGCGGTGCTTATCAGTGGAAAGTGGGAAGCATAGCATGGCTCTGGCTCCTCCTCTTCTCTTCAGAGTGGCTGTACGAACCTGTACCTAGCAGATCTCACTCTCTATAGATATATGGAAAATAAAAATTATAGTAATGGGCAGAAATATTGTCAATTTTTCTTAATGATAAATGAAGTGGAAATTTCTATCCGGGTGATGGATACAGTAAGTCAGAATTCTTCTTGTTATAGCAGCTGATGCCTCTTTATATACCCATCTCGTAAAAGTGTCAGGGATATTTAAAAAAGAAATATGCCAAAATTAAAACAGAGTAGAAAAAGTCATTTCACATATTTAATGGCATAATGAAGTCTTTTAAATGTAATTTTCTTTACTCTTCTGATTTCGCATTCACAAAGAGGATCTCCTCTTCCATCTTTATTAGCCGGTGTATTTGTCATCATTACAGGTCAAGTATTTTCATAAGCAGTTGATGAATATTAACCGCTCAACATTAAACAGTAAATAGTTTGCTCTCACTGTAATGACTGTTGTGTATGGAAATATTACTCTGAGTAAGTAGCTTGTAGTTACGCCTCCCCCACCCCCATTGCTTTGTGCAAGGGACCAGTTCAGGGGTGAGGAGATGGAATTCTCCCCGAGCTCTGTGGTAGTGCATCAGAGGCTTGAAAGACTGTATGCTTCATACTTCTACAGTCCCGGGTCAATAGTGGTGACCTGTGGTCCCCTTGCATAGGGTTTACAGTCAGTGGCCCTTTTATACAGGGCACAAACCCACTGGGTTCTCCTTTGCCACTTCCCCAGTCTGTCTGCATCCCTGTCCCCTTGTTCCCACAGGACCTGTCCAGACGAGGAGAACAGGATGTGTTTGAAAATGCATTAACCAATGTTTTAACTAAAAGCAACAAAGAGTCCTGTGGCACCTTATAGACTAACAGATGTATTGGAGCATGAGCTTTTGTGGGTGAATACCTACTTTGTTCGATGCATGTTTTAACTAACTTATTTTCAAACACTTGAGTAGACATGTGTTTAACACCTATGAAAATAATTTCACTGGTCACGGAGTCTGTGGTTGATCATGATGCCCTAACACTTTTAAACCTGGTCTATGCTCAGTGCTAAGTGGTGTTTAAAAACATGCCAACTAACACGTTTTCATAAATTACTTGTTTTCCTAGTGTAGGCATGGCCTCTTGGAGAGAGATGCCACAGAAACAAAGGGGGCTGTGGGACAGCTCTTCTCATCCCCTTTGCATCAAGGAGCCAGGGCATTTCAGCAGCATATGGGGCCTTCTGCAGCTGCAGAATCTTTCACCTGGAAAGTACCGCTATCTCCCTCCTTGAAACACTCTCAGTCCTCTTGCACTGTATAGCCAGTGTCATCTTGCCCCCAGAGCAGCAAAGCCTTGTAGCACATATTTATAGAAAGCTGAGAAATATGCAAAAAAATGGGGTGGGGAAGAAATCCACCCACGGCTCTTCTAAAGTCCCTCTGGGCCTCCCAAAAGTGCAGAACAATATTTACAATGTTGTCAAACGTTATTAGAATGGTGGTGGGTATGGAAGGGGGGAGAAGGTGTTTTTGTTTGGTTGGTTTGGTTTTTTTGCCCTCCTAGCTATAAACTGGGTCATTTTAATTAAGTCCTGTAAGCAGAGAGTTCAAAGTGGAAGCCTAAAAAGCCCATGGGCCCAATTCAGAAGTCCCTGGCCATGTTGTGAGTGGGTAGGGTTAATAAAAGAATGACTGTCAGGTATTTAATTAGCATTTGAGGTACAGGGATTCAGCATTAGGCTCGGGTTTGTTTAGGGCTCATGTGTGCTCAGGCATCGAGGTAATTTCACATTGTACTTTCCCGTGCCCTTTGCTGAGCTCAGCAAGCAGTTGTTACAGAGCTGTAATGACTCAGGCTAGAGTAAAAGCTCCCTCTGGAGGCAGCACAGTCCTGCATTGGTTCCCTCACTGATCCCAGCTACAACTTGGCATGTAAATCCCGACTGCCAGCAAAACTGGCCAGATGGAGGTGGGGACAAGGGAAATATTTGTTAAACATTTGCTTCTGCCCACCTCCCCCATTCAATCAGAATGGAACATTCTAATTACCAACAGAATGCCACTCCCAACACCTCCTCTTCCTACACTCAGAATGGAATAATCCATTCATATAGCCACAGTGGAGACAGTTCCAGTAAAAAAGCTCTCTTTAGGGCTTTACAGGTTTTATGTGATTTCTTCCCCCTGGATCGCAGCAGCCTTTGCTGTTTGCTTTCTCAGGAAGGGTGAAAGTGTATAGCAGGATCATAAGATGGGTCAGAATCAACGCTTTGGATCCAAACTCCCCTCATCTTTGGGGCTGGGATTTGAAATCTGGACCCAGTATGAACTTTGTAGCTTAGGCTCATTTCTAGGACTAATGTTTTAATGCCATGGTAGATGCACAAAGTGGCACTGAGCCTCCAAGTTTCTGCCTGCTGTACAGTCAATAGGCCCAATTCCCTGATATGCAAAGGTTGCGGTTTACGCCACTCTGGCAGCATGAAGGGTGTGGCAGGGCCCTTGGAGGATACCCCCTGAACAGAGGACTATTCCAGTTGGCATAAGGCTGGCATAAGGGTTTGACACTGGTCTTCCTCCCAGGCCCATCATTGTGGCAGTGAGGCTTTCCACAGCAAGAAAGGGAGTGTGAGTAGGTCCACAGGGGTCTTAATGCTTAGTCGTCACCCCCCCACCCCGCCATAGTTTGGACTACACGGGTGGGAATTGCAGCACAGTGTTATGTTGTCTCTCTCCCAGGTGGTTGCTGCTAGCATGAACAGGTACCCAGTTTGCATTAACTTAACCTAGTCCTGTTTGAAGAGGACTAACGCAAACTAGGTAATTTTTAGTTCACACTAGTAGCATCAGAACGGGGAAGTTACAGCACAGAACTATGGTGCGCACTATAGTTCACGCCCCCTGTAGTCTGAACTCCAGTGCCCTAAATGTGTGTAATGGTGTTTAAGTGAGTTTAAAGGGATCTGCCTTCAAATAAAGGGGTCTGGTTCTCCATTGCTCTGCACCTTGTGCTGTCATTTATGCCAATGTAAAATGTGTGACGTTCTATTTTGGGAGCATTTTAGGGATATCTACACCAGGGGTCGTCAACCTACGGCACACGTGCCAAAGGTGGCATGCAAGCCAATTTTTTGATGGTACGCAGCGGCGGGCTGAGTGGCTCAGCCCACTGCCACTCTGGGGTTCCAACTGCTGCTCTGTTGCCAGCTGAGGTCCCGGCTGCCAGCCCCACTCAGGGCCCACTGCTGGCCTGGTGACCCCCAGGGAACCCCAGGCCGGCAGCAGGCTGAGCAGACCAGTGGCTGAGACCCAGGCTGGCAGGAGCCGGTGGCCAGAACCCCAGAGTGGCGGTGGCCTGAGCCGCTCAGCCCATTGCCGGCCTGAGGTTCCATTCACTCGGCCGGTGGCGGGCTGAGTGGGGCCAGCAGTGGGCTGAGTGGCTCAATCCACTGCCAGTCTGGGGTGCCGGCAGCATTCAGCGGGGTGCCAGTCTGGGTTTCCGGCTGCTGGCCTCACTCAGCCTCCTGCTGGCATGGGTGAGCAGATCCCCAGGCTGGCAGAGAGCTGAGGAGGGCTGGCGGCCGGGATCCCAGTTGGCAGGAGCTGGCAGACGGAACTCCAGACTGGCAGTGGGCTGAGCAGGGCCTGGGATTCTGGGGTTCCAGCCACCAGCCCCGCTTGGCCCGCTGGCTATCTGAGGTTCCATTCAAGGGGCTGGCGGCTGGAACCCCAGACTGGCAGCAGGGTGAGTGCTGCTGGAACCCCAGACTGACAGCAGACTGAGCCGCTCAGCCCCCTACCAGCCCCACTCAGCCCACTGCTGGCTGAGTGAATGGAACCCTAGACTGGCAGCTGGCTGAACTGGGCCAGTGGTTGGACCTCAGATAAGGATCCCAGGCATGGATCACACTAAACTGATAAGCTCTGCATTTTAATTTCATTTTAATGAAGCTTCTTAAATATTTTAAAAACCTTATTTACTTTACATACAATAATAGTTTATTTATATAATATAGACATAGAGAGAAACCTTCTACAAATGTTAAAATGTATTACTGGCACACAAAACCTTAAATTACAGTGAACTTGGCACACCACTTCTGAAAGGTTGCTGACCCCTGGTCTACACTATACGCTACTGGCAGCAGCATGTAGGGTATGTGTCGCTACATGTTGCAGTGAAAAGGAAGCTGCACCTACAGTGAGATGTGTAGCTACACGTCAGTGAAAGGCTCTGCCAGGGAGAGGCAGTTAAGAAAACTGAAATAAAAATACAAAATATTTCTGTTTTTGAGCTGCCTGATCATGCAGTTAGGGGACCCTTTGAAATGGTGTTTTAATCCAAAGAAGCATTTTTTCCAATGTTTTTAAAAAAGCTCAGCTAACACAGAAATAAACAACCACCACCTCCTATTCTGGATTTAAAACCTCAACCAGGGAAAGCAGCAAAGAGTCCTGCGGCACCTTATAGACGTAACAGACGTATTAGAGCATGAGCTTTCGTGGGTGAATACCCACTTCGTTGGATGCATGTACTGGAAATTTCCAGAGACAAGTATATATATGCAAGCTAGAATCAGAACTAGGTTAGTTCAATCAGGGAGGATAGGGCCCTCTTCTAGCAGTTGAGGTGTGAAAACCAAGGGAAGAGAAACTGCTTTTGTAGTTGGCAAGCCATTCACAGTCTTTGTTTAATCCTGAGCTGATGGTGTCAAATTTGCAGATGAACTGAAGCTCAGCAGTTTCTCTTTGAAGTCTGGTCCTGAAGTGTTTTTTGCTGCAAGATGGCTAGCTTTAAATCTGCTATAGTGTGGCCAGGGAGGTTGAAGTGCTCTCCTACAGGTTTTTGTATATTGCCATTCCTAATATCTGATTTGTATCCATTTATCCTTTTCCGTAGAGACTGTACAGTTTGGCCGATGTACATAGCAGAGGGGCATTGCTGGCACATGATGGCGTATATTACATTGGTGGACGTGCAGTTGAATGAACCGGTGATGGTGTGGCTTGTCTGGTTGAGTCCTGTGATGGTGTCGCTGGTGTAGATATGTGGGCAGAGTTGGCATCGAGGTTTGTTGCATGGATTGGTTCCTGAGCTAGAGTTACTATGGTGCAGTGTGCAGTTACTGGTGAGAATGTGCTTCAGGTTGGCAGGTTGTCTGTGGGCGAGGACTGGCCTGCCACCCAAGGCCTGTGAAAGTGTGAGATCATTGTCCAGGATGGGTTGTAGATCCCTGATGATGCATTGGAGGGGTTTTAGCTGGGGACTGTATGATGGCCAGTGGAAAGCACATGGTCTTTCTAGAGAAATCGGGGTGGTGGTTTATTGAAAACTGAGTTAAAATTACAAGAGATCATCAGGCTTATGAGTTTTAAATAACTGTGAGCAAGCTTTAAATGTGATCTGAATCACCACATAGATGGGACAGATTATACGGACCTTGCCATTACAGACAGTACAGAGAAGTTCTTCTCTGGGGAGCCAGGTCACCTGAAGCGATCTTGCCTCTGCGTTGCTGATTCAGGGTACCCTGCTAAGCATATGGGGCCCCAGAATCAAAAGGAGCAGGCTGGGACAACATGAGGGCAGCAGGAGACTGTCCCAACATAGATTGTTAGGATCTGCATTAGCCTTAAGGGCAAACTGATATAAAAACCAAATGTCAAAATATTGACATTTCCCACAAACTGGAAAATCTGAGTCTTGGCCAGCATTAGGTAGACACATTCCTTTTCCTGCTAGGAGCAAACAGCAACTCTGTTGTGTCTGTGTCAAGATGCAACATCATGCCACCCTCTCTGATCAAACTTATACCTCCTGCAGGATGCATTTGTCCCTGGGTGACTCTGTATCCCTGGCCTGGAGGGTGCTGCACAAGCTCCCTTTCCTTAAGTGCTTGGGAGATTTACAGTGGCAGATCTAGCATGACATTGTACCGATCACTCACTCTGTACTTGGCTTCCTCCCCAAGGGATCAGTGCAGTCCCCCTTCTGCTTGGTCTCAGATACATTTTTTTTTTCCTTCACTGCCCCTGTTTGATTCCTTTCTCTGATTTTTTTTGTGTGGAAACTTTTCAGCAGCTTGGGACTGGTTTACTCCAGGCCCCTGTTTATTCCGGGAATGACATATAGTGGTAGCACACAGTCTGTTTCCTGCCTGGCCAATTTGTTACTGGCTGTTTTGAAATCCTAGAAGTACAGAGTGACAGTGATGGAAAGGTGTGCTGTGCTGTGGCAGTTTTGTGTGCTGATCATGACTCAGTAGCAGATTAACTATCCCTTTTATAAACTGACTCGTGCTCTGTACACCTTTTGGGTGAGCAGGTATGTTTAATAAAATTTTGGGTGAACTTAGGGCTGGTGATGCCTTAGTGATTCAGGTGTAATGTTTGCATAGAGTGGCTTTATCTGTATTTATTCCTGTCAGTGTGTATCATGTCATGCATAATAACCAATAGTTTATAACACTTTAAAATGTTTTTATAGTGAATAAAGATTTTTTCACATCATGTCTCTTCTGTCAGAATAAGCCATTCCCCATCTCTCTTTTGAGCTCTTTCTCTCTCATCAGTGAAGGCTGTTCCCCCAAATCTGTCTCTTCCTGTCTCGTCATAGATTCCAAGGCCAAAAGGGACCTTGTGATCATCTTTTCTGACCTCCTGACTAACACAGACCATAGAACTTCCCCAAAATAATTCCTACAGCTGATCTTTTAGAAAAAAACATCCAATCTTGATATAAAATTTGTCAGTGATGGAGAATCCACCATGACCCTTTGCAAATTGTTTCAGTGGTTAATTACCCTCACTGTAAAAATGTATGCCATGTTTTCAGTCTGAATTTTTCTAGCTTTGAATTCCAGCCTTTGGATCTTGTTATACCTTTCTCTACTAGACTGAAGAGCGTATTATTAAATATTTGTTCCTTATATAGATACTTATAGACTGTAATCAAGTGACCTCTTAATCTTCCCTTTCTTAGGCTAAATAGATTGAGTTCTTTGAGTCTATCACTATAAAGCCATGTTTTCTAATCCTTTAATCATTCTTGTGGCTCTTCTCTGAGCCCTCTCCAATTTATCAACATCTTTCTTGAATTGTGGGAACCAGGACTGGACCCAGTATTCTGGCAGTTGTTGCACCAGACCAAATACAGAGGAGGTAAAATAACCTTTCTACTCCTACTCGAGATTCCCATGTTTATGCATTCCAGGTTTGCATTAGCTCTTTTGGTTGCAGCATCACACTGGGAATTCATGTTCAGCTGATTATCCACCATGACCCCCAAATATTTTTGAGTCCCTGCTTCCCAGAATAAAGTTCCTCATCCTGTAAGTATGGCTACATATTTTGTTCCTAGATGTATGTATTTACATTTAGCTCTATTAAAAACACATATTGTTTGCTTGTGCCCAGTGTGACGGGGCAAGGCCAGATGGCTACAGAAAAGTAATGGGAGATAGATATATTAGCCCCAGGTTAAACAAATCCCTGGTACCACGATAAGTAAATGGCAGCTGCTCCAGGTCAATGAAGACACCTTGGGCCAATTCAGAGCTTTTCAGAAGGCAGGGAGGATGCTAGGTTGATTGGGACACCTGAAGCCAATCAGGAGCTAACTGGAACTAGTTAAAAGCCTCCCAGTTAGTCAGGTGGGGGCACATGTCAGGAGCTGTGAGAAGTTGTGCTTTTGGAGAGACTGAGCTGTACACATCATACTACGTACAAGGAAGCAGACCCTGAGACAAGGGTGAAGTGGAGTTTGAGAAAGTGGGGGCTGCTGTGGGGAAGTAGCCCAGGGAATTGTATGTGTCATATTCCTAAAAGGTCAGCGCCATAGGTGATACTATTAGGGTCCCTGGGCTGGAGCCTGAAGTAGAGGGTGGGCCCAGGCTCCCCCCACCACCTTTGCCCCTCTGATTAATCACTGAAACTGAGAGACAACAGAGACTGTGCAAGGGAGGATAGCTTCTCCTCACCTCCCTTGCTGGCTTATGATGAAAATGGCTCAGTAGACTGTGACTCTTGTCTCTAGAGAGAGCAGGGTTAAGTAGAGGGTCACAGTGAGCCTCTGAGGCTAGCGAAATCTGTCAGGAAATGCAGGACCCACGGAGACAAGGACAGAGCTTTGTCACACCAGTTTACCAAGGGATCCAGATCACTCTGAATCAGTGGCTTGTCCTCTTCATTATTACCATTTCCCAAATTTTTGGGTCATCTGCAAACTTAATCAGTGATGATTTCATGTCTTCTTCTAGGTCATTCAAAAAGTGTTAAAAAGCATAGAACCAAGAACCAATCCCTGTGGAACTCCACTGGAAACACACCCTGTTCAATGACAATTCCCCATTTACAATTACATTTGTGAGACCCATCCATTTTAATCCATTTCATGTGTGCCACGTGAATTTAATATTGTTCTAGTTTTTAATCAAATGGTGTGTTACCAAGTCAAACACCTTACAAGATGTCTATGTACATCACATCAGCACTGTTACCTTTATCAACCAAATTTGTAATCTCATCAAAAAAAGATATCAAGTTAGTACCATAAACCCATGTTGATTTGCATTGATTATATTACCCTCCTTTAACTCTTTACAAGTCCTGTATCAATTGCTCCATTATCTCATCCAGGATTGATGTCAAGTTCACAGATCTATAATTACTTGAATCATCTTGTTTACTCCTTTGTAAAAGAAGCACAACTTTAAATTTCTACCAGTCCTCTGGAATTTCCCCAATGCTCAAAGACTTCTTGAAAATCAGCATTAACAGTCCAGTGAGCTTCTCAGCCACCTCTTTTAAAACGCTTGGAAGCAAGATATCTGGACTTGCTAATTTAAAAATGTCTAACATGAACCTGAGATACTGGTGGAGTAGAAGGAGTGTTATAGACTTTAAGGTCAGAAGAGACCAATATGATCATCTAGTCTGACCTCCTGCACAATGCAGGCCACGGAAACTCCTCCAGTATATAATCTGTTTTTCCTCTAAATACAGAACAGAAATATATTTGAATACTTTTGCCTTTTCTGCATTATTATTGATAATTCTTTCATTTCCATCTAGTAATGGACCAGCATCATTGTCAGGATTCTTTTTGTTTCTAATATATTTCAACAACTCATACTTATTGTCCTAATTTCTGGTGGCCATAGAGGTCCCTTTATGACCTTTTGCTTCCCTTATCAATTTTCTATTATTCCTAACTTCTGATTTATATTCATTAATATCAACTTCCCCTTTCGTCTGTTTGTTATATACTTTTTAAAACTTTCACTTTGCCTCTAAACCAGGTCGTTTCTTTAACCAGTATGGATTTCTTCCTTGATTGTGGCTTTTGGGGCATCTAGTAAGGTGTTCTTAAAATGATCCCTAATAATCATTCACATTTGTTCTGATTGAATTATTCCTTGATTTGGCTCATAATTGTTTTCACCTCTTTGAAATTGGTACTATTAAAGCACCAAGCATATGTATTTCTGGTCTGGATTTTATTCTGTTTGTGCATTATAAATATAATCAAGTCATGATCATTATAGGCTATTCCCCATCTCTCTCTCCCTTCCCTGTCAGAAGATCAGTTTCTCAGCATTTGGAGTCTCATCTATCAGTCCGATTCCTCTTTCTCTGTTGCCTTTGGGGGAAGAGAGGAAAAACCACAATCTGCCTTTCTAAAGAAACTGATGGCAGCCACAGGCATTAATATGAGAAGCTGGGGACGGTGTCATTTTTCACTCAAACTGACATTCAAGCTGTTTCATAAACATGAAATCAAACCAAAGGGCTCAGAATGGGCCTCCAGTCCTTCCTCCTTTAGCTGGGAATGACTGTGATATTCTCTTCTCCAGTTTCAAACAAGGGAATAACACAAGCAAGTAAATCCCCTAGGATAAGGGAGTGAATGACAGGATGTGCCAAGTGATGCACTAGTGATGTATCTACCCTTTCCAGGAAAGAGTAATCAAATGACTCAGGAGGGCCTTTGCCACTATTAGTTATGGTACATTTTCCAGAGGTGGGTTTGTTCTTTGACTGCATGAGACAACTGGGCTGACATTTTCCCATCATTGCACGGGACAGTAGCTCTGTGCCCAGTGACAGCTCACACAGACACATGCACAAACACACATCCTGCTCTTGGAGATGAGTGCCTGGTTCACATCAGGCTGCCAACAGCCTTGCACAACTTTTCTACCTTACTGTAGAGGTGTAATCCTGGGAACTCCCATTAAAATTCCTGACCACGCCTATGGAACAACTCAAAAGAGCCTGTCCTAGAGAACCATCCCAGGTTTTTCAATGTGCTCACATCAGGCCAGGGGAAGGGGGAAATGGACACAGCAGTGAAAGCATAGAAAACCTCTCTGCAATAGATATTATCAGCCATGACAGCCTTCTGGGACCATAGGCATCCAGGTGTAAGTTAGAGCAGCCCTGAAACTGCTCTAGTGTACATCAAGACCTAGGCCTATCATGACTGGCCCCAGCATTGTGGAGTTCGAAAGGTGTTGTAAAGCTATCTTTCTCCCCACCTTGGGTTCTGTACCAAGAGCAGTGCAAGGTGAAACCCAGAGGGTGAGGCTGCACTGGAAACTTGTGTTGATCTGGAGGGCCAACCTGTAGGAAAGCTCAAGTGGGCACTAATCAGTATGGATTTCTTTGAAACTTCCCAGATCCTGGAAACCAAGAAGCCTTTAAGAGTGATTATATTTGTGCCTGGTATAAATGAATATCTAGCCCTATACTGTATGAAAATAAAATCATACTCTAGTGCAAGAGGGTGCAGTGGGTTTCTGTGGCATACAGCTCACGCAAAGTGAACCAAGATACTCCTATAGCATCTGGAAAATGATGTCCACTTCCAGGAGAAAAAAATGGGGCAAGTGGATGAGATAGGACCCCAAAGTTACTCCCCTGGCGAGCATGGTTAGACTCAGAGTCCATGTTTCCATACTGCTAATGGGCCATGGGGGAGATAGGTCAATTAAACTGCTCCCTCCCAAAAAAGAGGCCCTGGAATTTTAAAATATAAAATCCACTGGGGCAGTATAACATCAAGAACTAGGGGCCTGAATCCCCATGGCTGTATGTAGTCATTTGCACTTTGCAAAGTGGGTGTAAAGCCTTGCCACTCTAGACTGCGAACATTTTTACGTAAGGAACAATTATAATAAACTTACAGACATTCAGCAGGGGGTACTGAACTTGTAATTTTCACCAATGAAAGTTCAAACTTTGCTAAAAAGACAGGCCTCTAAGGGTATGTCTACACTATGAAATTAGGTCAATTTTTATAGAAGTTGATCTTTAGAAATCGATTTTATACAGTCAATGGTGTATGTCCTCACTAAGTGCAGTAAGTTGGCAGAGTGCAACCTCAATCCCTTGGCTAGCATCGACTCACAGAGCAGTGCACTGTGGGTAGCTATCCCACAGTTCCTGCAGTCTCCACTGCCCATTGAAATTCTGGGTTAGGCCTCCAGTGTCTGATAGGGCAAAAATATTTTTGCGGGTGGTTTTGGGTACATGTCGTCACTCTCCTCTCCCTGAAAGCAATAGCAGACAATTGTTTTGCGCCTTTTTTCCTGGGTTACCCATGCAGATGCCATACCACGGCAAGCATGGAGCCTGCTCAGCTCACTGCTGCTGTTGTGAGCATTGTAGACATCTCACACATTATCCTGCAGTATGTGCAGAACCTGGCTAAGAGACAGCAGCACAAGGGCAGTTGTGAGGAGGACATGAACACAGATGTTCCTGAAAGCACGGGCTGTGGCAATTGGGACATCGTGGTGGCAGTGGATGTGCTTAATGCAAACCTGCCTCCTTTGTTGATTTTTAATTCCGTGTAAGCCAACCACCCTCCTCCCTTCGATCACAGCTGGCAAAGGAAATAAAGTAACTATTAGTTTGAAACCACGAATTCTTTATTAATTTTAAAAAAAAAGTGAGATAATGGACAAGGTAGCCCGTGTTATGTGGGGAGGAGGGAAGGACAGGGCCACATTGCTTATTGTAGCCACACTACAAATCAAAACTGTTTGAATGACAGCTTTCTGTTGCTTGGGCCATCCTCTGGAGTGGAGTGGCTGGGTGCCCGGAGCCTCCCACCCACGTTCTTAGGCATCCGCGTGAGGAGGATATGGAACTTGGGGAGGAAGGCAGACAACACATGTGCTTTAGGTACAAGGTCACATTTTGCCGCCTTTATTGAGGGCCTATTGGCATGGTGACACATCACACATGGCTGGAAAACCAAATTCAGACAGCCATGATAAGCTAATGGGTATGCGGGGTTGGCTTCTTACGCCTTCATAACATGTGGGAATGGTTTCAAACTGCAGCGCCCTCCTTTCCCATAGCAAACAATGCTGGTTGAGTTTCACATTTAGAAGGAGGGGCTGCGGTTTTCGGGTGGATGTGCAGCACACACCACCCTCCACACCACTGCATGGCTATTCTCTGGGATAATCCCTTCACCTCTCTCCCTACCATGTGGCTATTCTCAGGGATGATCCCTTTTAGCCAAGGGCAAAGAGCCCAGCATGAATGGGGTCCTTCTACTGTCCCCATACAAAAATTCCCCTATTTCTACCAGGTGACCATGAATGATATCACTCTCCTGAGGCTAACACAGAAAGATATAGACCCTCAGCACAACCAATATTCCCATTGTTATTACTGCTTGCTGTGTGCTCCATAATATCTGTGAGAGTAAGGGGGAGACATTTATGGCGGGGTGGGAGGTTGAGGCAAATCGCCTGGCTGCCAATTTTGAACAGCCAGACACCAGGGCGATTAGAAGAGCACAGGTAGGCACGCTGCTGCATGCATCAGAGAGGCTTTGAAAACCAGTTTCATGACTGGCCAGGCTACGGTGTGACAGTTGTGTGTGTTTCTCCTTGATGCAAACCCCCCCTTTGTTGATTTTAATTCCCTGTAAGCCAACCCCCTCCCCCTTCGATCACAGCTGGCAAAGGAAATAAAGTCACTATTGTTTTGAAACCATGCATTCTTTCTTTATTAATTAATTTTAAAAAAAAGTGAGATAACTGACAAGGTAGCCCAGGTGGGGTGGGGTGGGAGGAGGAGGGAAGGACAAGGCCACATTGCTTATTGTAGCCACACTACAAATCAAAACTGTTTGAATGACAGCCTTCTGTTGCTTGGGCCATCCTCTGGAGTGGAGTGGCTGGGTGCCCGAGCCTCCCCCCCCCGTTCTTGGGCATCTGGGTGAGGAGGATATGGAACTTGGGGAGGAGGGCAGGTTGTTATACAGTGGATGCAGTGGAAAAAGGGCAGGTCTACGTGATTGGGGATCCCTTACTGAGAAGACATAGACAGCCTGTAACTAGATGCTGATCCGGAGAACAGAAGGGTGTGCTGTTCTGCCGGGTGCTAAAGATACAGGATGTGGACCTGAGGCTGAAAAGGATACTAACGGGAGCAGGAAAGAATCGCGTTGATTGTCCTTCATGTAGGACGAATGATACGTGCTAGATTCTCGCTGGGAACGTATCAAGGTGGACTTATGCCAGATGGGAAGATGCTTAAGGAAATCGAGGCTTAGGTGATCTTCAGTGGGATTCTCCAGTCTAAGAGAAGGGCAACAATGTTGTGACCAAGATTATAGTGATCAACCAGATGGCTCAGGCATGGTGCTATTATAGGAGGCTTGTTGGATGTTACGGCCACTGCAAGCTTCATGGAAGAGATCCTGTTCTTCAGGGATGGACTTCACCTGCAGTAGAGGGGGAAATAGAACTTCTAGGATGAGGCGGCACAACTGATTAAGAGAGCTTTTAAACTAGAATTTGGGGGAGATGTGGGAGATGTTCCACGTAAATTTTTTTTTCTTCCCCACGCCGGAATTTCCGATTAAAGTGAGGAGGGAAGAAAACAAAGTAAGAGAGGATACAGCCGTGGGCAGGAAGAATGACATTCAGGAGGAAGGTGTAGTGTAGATACCAGTCTAATATAGGTGATGGATGGTGGTAGAATATTCTGTGCTTAACCGGGGTAAAGAACGTCAGTGAAGCAAATGGCAAAATTTTAGAATATCTGTACACTGAATGCGAGGAGGAGAGCCTAGGTAACAAAATGGAGGAACGAGAGCTACGGGGTGAGGAGTGAAACCGGATATTATAGGATAACAGAAAACATGTGTGGAATAGTAGTCATGATTGAGTTTCTGGTGACAGTGTGATTCTCCAGTCTATCCCCTGCTACCACTGGCTGCAAGTCCTCTTGATTCGTATTCACCCTTGCAATCCTCCGCAACCCACCCCGTATCCTCCTAGGGCTCATATTTGGTGTCGTCATCTCCATTGACACTTCCCCTCTTCCTGTAGGAAGATGTCCCTGAAGGATTCCCGCTCCATCCCCAGACGCGTCAACTGACTTTTCCAGTCGCTGTACTGGCCGTGAATGCATCCCAAGTTTTCAGGGCAAATCAAACATTAAACACTATTGTTTTAAATCCTGTATTGTAGTTACAAATGTGCACTCACCAGAGAGGCCTTCTCTGGCTTCAGGATTGGGGATCCGGCTTTAGGAGGGTATTGGTTCCAGGGTGATGAAAAGGTCCTGGCAGCCAGGGAGAACAGATTCACCGCTTACCTGCTGCGCATTCTCCTCCTCCTCCTCTTCCTCATCCACAAAATCCTCCTCCCTGTTGCGTGAGACACCCCTCCACACCTTGCAGGTGTTCATAAACAGTAGTGGGGTACTGGTAGGGACCCCTCCTAAAACGCCATGCAGCTGATCATAGAAGTGACATGTATAGGGCTCTGATCCAGAGTGACCATTTACCTCCTTTGTCTTTTGGTAGCCTTGCCTGAGCTCCTTAACTTTCATGCGGCACTGCTGTGTGTCTCTGTTGTACCCTCTGTCCACCATATTTATATTTTTGGCATATATATTAGCATTTCTTCTGTTTTGATCAGAGTTTGGCCGGCACAGATTCTTCTCTCCATACAACAATCAGATCCAATGTATCCCTTTTGGTCCATGCTGGAGCTCGTTTGCGATTCTGGGGGGACTGCATGGTCACCTGAGCTGCAGAGCTTGCCATGCTGACCAAACAGGAAATGAAATTCAAGATTTCCTGGGGCTTTTCCTGTGTACCTGGCTAGTGCATCGGAGTTCAAAATGCTGTCCAGAGTGGTCACAATGGAGCACTCTGGGACAGCTCCCGGAGGCCAATACCATCGAATTACATCTGTACTACCCCAAATTTGACCCAGCAAGGTGGATTTTAACACTACTCCTCTCGCCGGGGAGGAGTACAGAAGTCCATTTTAAGAGCCCTTTAGGTCGACGGAACAGGATTGGTTGTGTAGACGCATTCATTTTAAAATCGACCTAACATGGCTAAATTTGACCTAACTCCGTAGTGTAGAGCAGGGCTAAGTGTGCGATAGTTCTGTAATTAGAGGGACCCACCCCTCATGGAAGTCAGGATCTTTAACCACAAGGCTGTTATACAGGGCAATGGAGGCTCCAGACTGACCTCTCTGTTATAACACCAGACGATACTCTGCCTCTGCAGTGGGCAGGAGCAGGAGAATTGGTCAGGGCTAATGACAAGAGCTCTGCAGTGGTAGGGAGGTGGAAGTTCTGACTAACACCAGAAGGCTCACTCCTCATGTGTCTCTGAGGTTACTCTTTCCCTTTGTTTTTAATGGTGCTCTTTCTTGTATGTGTGAGATTACTCTCCTCTTCCCCTGCACCCTCTGCCATATTTCTGAAATTGCCCTTCCCCCTTTGGGTGAGGTTACTCTCCCCCGTATTACTGGAGCAGAGTGAACAAATGCATTCACAAATGCAACTTTCTGTCTGTCAAAGCCATAGGCTTGAAGAGCAGCATAGGCAGCAACAGAAGCAGCTCTCCAAACATACTGGCTGCTGAGGTGCAAATAGAGGCATTTGGAGCAGGATTTTGAAATATAGAGAGTGGGGTTGAATGGTTAAGGACCCAATGATGCATTTAGGTTGCTGCTGCATTTAGTCCAAATTGCTCAAAAATATGAGGGTTTCCCTAAAACAGGGGCCGGCAACCTTTCTGAAGTGGCGTGCCGAGTCTTTATTTATTCACTCTGATTTAAGGTTTCGCGTGCTGGTAATACATTTTAACGTTTTTAGAAGGTCTCTTTCTAGAATTCTATAATATATAACTAAACTATTGTTGTATGTAAAGTAAATAAGGTTTTTAAAATGTTTAAGAAGCTTCATTTACAATTTAAATGCAAAGCCCCCCGGACTGGTGGCCAGGACCCGGGCAGCGTGAGTGCCACTGAAAATCAGCTTGCGTGCCGCCTTCGGCACATGTGCCATAGGTCACCTACCCCCAGCCTAGCTCATTTTCTCCAGGGGCCTGATTCAACAGCCCCTGAAATCAGTGAGACCCTTTCCCTTTATTTCACTGGGCACTGAATCAGATCCATTGTGACTCAGTGGGTGAGGAGATTGTTTCTGGTGAGGGAGCCCGGCACCTCTAGACACAGGTTCAATTCTAACCTCATATACACAGGTTGTGAGTGTGGCAAGAAATTGGTCACTATCTGATAGCTACTTGGTGGGTCTCAGACCAGTTCCTCAAGGAAACGTCTCACAAAAATCACTGTGATTAGTACTAATTAGCTTAGTCATTGGCGATCTCAGAATAGAGACCAGGGGATCAACAGAACATGGATGCTGAACTCCCTTCTCATTCCTAGCAGAGGTCCCTCTATGCTGGAGTTAGGGGCAGTGGTCAGGGAAACTTACATTGACTGTGCTCAAACTGTTCTGTGGAAAGTGGACCTTCTCTGAGTTAATGACCTGTTCCATTACCTCCTAAATTTAGGTGTGCTTGCTAGGCTGCATAAATTCATTTGCCACTGAACAAACAATGGGAGTGTGATGGGGTGAAACCCACCAAAGGGAGGAAAGGTTTCAGAGCTACTTAATTAATCTGTTCCACCTGGGCCATAATTAACTAGTTGCTTCTCAGCTGCAGCCTTCAGTGGTGGGATGAAGAGGCATTGGGTAATCACCTAATAGGACACCTGGGCCCCAAAGGCAAATTCAGTCTGAAAGGAGGAGCCAGAGAGACTCCTGTGAAGGGACAGTCTGTAGGAAAACAAACAGCTCAGAAAGATGCAGTCTGAGGAACAAGTGCTCAAGGCTGGAGCTGGGGAGAAAACTCTGGAGTAGCTAAGGAGTTTGAAGACAGAGAGCAAAAGAAAGGTGGAGTGGGTTGAGAGACCTTTGAACATTAGTCTGAGCTTTTGTTGCCCAAAAGGGATTAGATTTAGATGCCTCTCAGCCAGAAGGCTGAGTTATGCACAGAGGCCAATGACCAGCAGATGAAGATCCTTACATCATCATGCTCTGATGCCAGGGGGTGCTGTGGTGATGAGTGCATACCATAAAAGAGAGGGATTTACACGTCCCCTCTAATTCATTTTACCCACTTCTGTTTTACCACCAAAACTATTTCATTAGTATTCCTAACCTTTCTACAGGCATAAAGCAACATGGAAAAATACTGAATAAATGCTAGCTGCTTCCCTTCCCACTTGCAGAAGGATAAGATTAATTATTCCGCTATTAAAACAAAAATTAAATATTTTCTAAGCTTTTATTCTGTTCCTGTTTGTCTTTAGTTCCTCAACTCCTAAAAAAACAATGTTTCAAAATAACCTAAAATTGATGCAAACAGAATAATTGGCAAAGCGTGAAAATACCTCCCGTATCCTGGAGACAGGCTGTGGTGTTGGTCGTTTCTTAATTTTCACTCTATTAAGGTAATTTCCTGTGACTGTGGCTTTTCCTGCAGCCGTTCTCACATGCTGCCATCTCTTGTTTCTTCATATAGGCTTTTTTATTTTTTTTTCTGGGCAGGGAAAGAAAAACAAAATGTAAAGCCGCTTCTTCAGAATCCAAGAGGCAGATATGCTGATCTCTGAGTAAAAATGAAAACTCTGGAAAAGCAGGAAAAGGGGAACCATGAAATGGTTTGGTGGGCTACTCACTGCAGTTTCCACATCAATGAAGTGGTTGCTAACTAGTGTCCCTATTGTATTCTGTTTTATTGTAGCTACATTGGTATTACATTGATACTAGGCAGACAAGGTAGGTCAGAATATCTTTTATTGGACCAGTTTCTACTGGTGAGAGAGACAAGTTTTTGAGCTTGCACATAATTCTTCTTCACCAAGAGTTTTGGGACCTTAGCCACTCTCATATGTTTTTTGTCTTTGGTTTAGTCTCTTTCCTTGATGTTACACGCTATGTGCCCCGGATCAGAAGGTGAAGCTGAAATGTCTACTGAAGCTAGAATTTGGCCCAAACTACAACCTTGTATCTGAACTCTCCTGGGCTTTGGAGAAGTTCAGATCCAATTCCAAATTTTGTAGGTCAGGCCCATTCCTAATTGAAACAAATGGTATGTTTTCAGATGTCAGTAATGGCAGAAACCCAGGTTAGATTTAGGAGATGGTGAATTGTTCAGAGGAAATAAAACTGAAAGCTTTGCCCAAATCTCAGACTGATCCCATGTCTGAAGCTGTTTTAAAGAGTTGGAGAAATCTGGTTACGCTTATTTTACTCTCCTTATTTTTCCTTTTCTTTGCCCCATTTTGCTTCTTGCTTCCAGTCAGGACTGAGAGTATGTCGACATTGGAGCTGGGGGTAGAATGCCAGATGTCCGGGTTGCACTTTTTTTTTTTTTTTTTTTTTTTTACCAGAACACCCGGTTGAAAAGGGACCCAGGTGGCTCCACTCAACACTGCTGCCTGGGCCATTAAAAGTCTGGTTGGTGGAGCAGCGAGGCTGTCAGGCTCCTTGCTCAGCTCCATGTGGCTCCTGGGAAGTGGACAACGAAAGGGTGGCCAGGGAGGCTCCACGTGCTGCCCCTCCCTGTAAGCACCACCCCAAGCACCAGCTCCACAGCTTCTATTGGCTGGGAACCACAGCCAATGGGAGCTACAGGTGTGGTGCCTGGAGGTGTGGGCAGCTCATGGAGCCACCTGGCCACCACTCTGCCCAGGAGCCAGAGGAACATGTTGTCATTTCCTGGGAGCCGCCTGAGCTCAGCACCACCCACAGCCTGCATTCAAACCCCCTCTCACACCCCAACTCCCTGCCCTAGCCCTTAGCCCCCTCCCTCACCCAAACTCCTTCCTGGAGCCCACATCCCCCTCCTGCCACAGCCCCCTCCCACACCCTGAACCCCTCATTTCTGGCCCCAGCCCAGAGCCTGTACCCCCTCCCACACTCCCATCTCCAGCCTCAGCCCAGCATCCCCACACTTGTCCCCACCCACCAGCCCCCTCCTGCACCCCAAACCCCTCATTCCTGGCCCCATCCCAGACTCCACAGCCCCAGCTGGAACCCTCACCTCCTCCCATACCTCATCCCCCTGTCCCAACCCAGTGAAAATGAGCAAGTAAGCGAGGGTCGAAGAGAGTGACTGATGGGGGATGGAGTGGGCAGGCAAGAGTGTTCGGTTTTCTGCAGTTAGAAAGTTGGCAACCCTAGTTGGGCTATTATTTCCAGCTTGGTTAGACATACCCATACTAACTCGAATTGAGCTACTGCACTAAACACAGCAGTGTAGCCACAACAACACAAGCAACAGAAGGGCTAGCCGCCCCGAGTCCGTACCTACCGTTTCTGAGAGGATTGTATTCGTGGTGGCCAGCCCATGCTGCCACTCCCACCAATGTGGGCACATCTCTCTTTTTGGCATGCTCGATCACAGCTAGCATAGCTAGGCCTATTTGAGCTGGAATTTACATCTCCAGCTATAGTGTAGGCATACTCATAATGGCTGAGCCATTACACACATTGAATCTATTTCCCTATGTTAAGTATCCTCAAAGTTTCTTGTCAAACTGTCTTAAATGGGCTATCTTGATTATCACTACAAAAGTTTTTTTTTCTCCTGCTGACAACAGTTCATCTTAATTAATTAGCCTTTTAGAGTTGGTTGGGCAACTCCCACCTTTTCATGTTCTCTGTATGGATATACATCTCCTCACTATATGTTCCATTCTATCCATCCGATGAAGTGGGCTGTAGCCCACAAAAGCTTATGCTCAAATAAATGTGTTCGTCTCTAAGGTGCCACAAGTACTCCTGTTCTTTTTGTGGATACAGACTAACATGGCTGCTATTCTGAAACATCTCATAATGTGAAAAGTGCTGGAATAATAAGAGAAAGTTTCAGCCGCAAACAGGAAGTACCAGCAATCTTGGGGTGAATCTTCAGTGCATGAAAACATGACTAACTGAATGGCCAGCTAAGGTATCATAAGTTACCAGTGCTAGCTGGAAATCCAGGAGCAGTGATAGATCCAATAAGATCATGAGGCTGTGAATTAGCCTGGTGGAAATCAGGTAAGCAAGCTCAATAAATGATGCAGCCATGGTCTCTGTCCAGGTCTCTGAATATTTCCTTCTGCCAACACCCATCACTCCATCTTAAATGGATTGAGTCACAGCCCGTTAGTTGCGTCTTATCTCTGTATGACACAGGGAGAGCAATGAGAAAGTGATCTGTGCTCAGTGGAGGCAAGAGTTTTTGGTCTCATCAGCCTATTGATAACACTGCTTCCCCAAACATCTCACCATCTTCTCCAGCAACACCTTTACATACTCACTCACTGAACAAAAGAGGTGAGAAGATAGAACCTAGAGAATGCCACATGGAAGAAAACATGGTGAGGTAGAACAGTCACCTAGCACTAATCCCTGGAAGCTCTCAGACAGGGAGGGATGCACTGATAGGAACAACTAGATGACAGATAGAGTAATTAGTGCCTTATACAGGTATACATATGTTCACATTTAGCACTTTCACCTATAAATTGCAAAGCACGTTACAAAGGGGGCGAGTTCTCATTCACACCATTGTGCAGGCTGTAGAAAAGGCACAGACAAGTGGATTGACTTGTCGAAGGTCAGAGACAGAAGTGGGAATGGAACCCAGCTCTTCCTTCTTCCACACCAGGGGTAAGCAACCTTTCAGAAGTGGTGTGCCGAGTCTTCATTTATTCACTCTAATTTAAGGTTTCACGTGCCAGTAATACCTTTTAACATTTTTAGAAGTGTGGTAAGATACGCACGCAGCCGACTGTTAACATCATTGAACAAGAGCAGTGCACCACACTGATAGCTATTGACAACAAGAAGGTCTCTTTCTATAACTCTATAATATATAACTAAACTATTCTTGTATGTAAAGTAAATAAGGTTTTTAAAATGTTTAAGAAGCTTCATTTAAAATTAAATTAAAATGCAGAGCCCCCCGGACCGGTGGCCAGGACCCGGGCAGTGTGAGTGCCATTGAAAATCAGCTCACGTGCCACCTTTGGCACACATGATATAGATTGCCTACCCCTGTTCCACACTATGCCTCTTCACCAGCTCACACTGCATGCCAGACCAGTGACAGGTGGGTAAGATTCCACAGATAAACTGGCAGACAATACCTCATTGCCAGTGGCATCCAAAGCTGCTGTTACAGCCAGTAAACTCAGTCTGTCCATCACTGGAAGGATAACATCAGCCTCTGATACTGCTGGTCTAATCAAAGACTGAAAGATTCAGGTTAGTCAGCAATAAATGGATGTGAATCATTTCTACATAAAGCATGTTGAATGCAAATAGAAAACAGAGTTGTGGCCACCAGCCAGGAAAGGGCAGTGCGTTATCCCCACTGCGTTTGAAAAGCACCTTCAAAATGAAACAATCTTTACTTGCAGGGACGCAGGAGGAGCCAATTGCAATTCACTTTGTGATGGGGAATGCGGCAGAGTCCCACGCAAAGTTGCCAGTCAGCCTTGTCAGTCAGTGGAAATATGTGTTAGTCATGACTGGCAAAAAACAAGCCTATAGGCAGATTTGCATTAAATAGGCACCCAGTGATTCAGATGCTTTTTCTAAAATTGCTCATAATCCTGGGTCCATACAAATGTGCTGGGAAGTGATCCTGGGAATTACAGACCAGCTAGCTTTACTTGCAGCTAGGAAAATTACTTGAAAAGATAACTAATTATAGAGTTATAGCACACCAAAAGAAACATGACATGAGAGAGACAAAGCAACATACCTGTGGGAAAGGAAAATTGTCTCTCTCCAAGCTACAAGAATTCTTTGAGCGCATCAGCCGTGATTGATAAAGAAGAAACTTTTTGAGAGTCCAAATATGCTTTGTAGAAGTCTCTCACAAATGCCTATGAAGGAACTGGCTCCCAGCACCCCAAGAATGGTGGTACAAAATGCAGCGGAAAGCTAACTTGCCCTGGCCTCTGATGTATCATGTCCTTCTCTTGTGCACTGAAGATTCACCCCAAGATTGCTGCTTCTTCCTGTTTACCGTTGAAATTTTCTCTTATTGTTCCAGCACTTTCACATTATGGGTATGGCTACACTGCAGCTGGAGATGTAATTTCCAGCTCAGGTAGGCTTACCTGTGCTATCTCTGACTGATCCAAAAAGACAGAGCTCAAAGCCCTAAATGCCTCCTCATTGTTGGAACTTGCCCCTCTTGATGGTGTGTGAGAGCTAGAATCTAGCAATAAATATTCCCCTTGATGGAAATGGCTCTTTAGAGGAATAAAGGAACCATCATCTCTTACATGTCTTGGGGTTATTTGGTTCTACAGATGTGCATAATTTGATAATTTGCATAGTTATTAAAGGCACCCTCTTTGGGACACACATTATGTTATTCTCTAGCAGGCCCCTCTGGATGACTGGAGGAGCTGCACCTATTATTTATTTGGGGTCGGGAAGGAATTTTCCTCCAGGGCAGATTGGCTGATGTTCTGGAGGTTTTTCGCCTTCCCCTGCAGCATGAGGCATGGGTCACTTGCTGGTGGATTCTCTGCTTGAGGTCTTCAAACCACAATTTGAAGACTTCAATAACTCGGACATAGGTTAGGGGTTTTTATAGAAGTGGATGGGTAGGGTTCTGTGGCCTGCTTTGTGCAGGAGGTCAGACTAGATGATCATGTTGGTCCCTTCTGACCTATGAGTCTATGAGTAATCCTTCTGCTGCAGAGAATCGTCAGACCTATTGTGGAACTGAAAGTGGAAGGATTAAAGAGGAAGAGAGGCAGATAGGGTGACCAGATGTCCCAATTTTATAGGGACAGTCCTGATTTTGGGGGTCTTTTTCTCATATAGGCTGCTATTACCCCCCACCCCATCCTGATTTTTCGCATTTGCTGTCTGGTCACCCTAGAGGCAGATACATCAGAATGTGGGGATGAGAGGAGAGGGAAGGCCTCAGAGGCATAACACAAACAGAGTAGGTGAAACCAAAACAAACCGCAGCTCCCTGGAAGTCGGGAGTTGCCCACAGCTTTTATATCAATCCTGTCCACTCCTATTAACAATAGCAAAGCAGTTCCCATTCAGAGGGAAGCACAGGAGGAGAGGGGCATGGGAAAGACTGGAAGGGAGGAAAGAGAATGAGGAAAGTCAAGGAGAGGGAGCACAAGGAGAGAGGAAAGTGAAGGTGAGGGATAGATTAAAAATAGGGTGGGGTGGCCTTGCTTCGAGGAGCTCTAGGTTTTGATGGTTTTTGTGATCATTATGAGCTGATGCATGTCTTCTAATTAAAACTCAGTGCCCAGATTAGTCAAGGCAGGGTGTTTAAGGTTAGGCTCCTTCATCTGCACTTAGCCACCTAAATAAGCATCTGAATTTTCAAAATGTGCTGAGCACCCAGCAGGTCTCACTTGGAGGCCAGCAGGAGCTACTGGGTGCTCAGCACTTTTTCAAAATCAGGCCTCTCTTATTCAGGTACTTAAATATGGATTTAGGTGCTTAACCTTAGGCAACTAGGTTTGAAAATTTTGGCCCATGTGGTCTTTTTCCTGCAAAGATGAATGCCACCCTTTTAAAAAAATAAAACACATTGCTAACAGCCTGGGCTCAAACCTTCCTACCCTCCCTGAAAAAAAATTGGCAGTCCCAGGACACTGCAGAAGCTGTATCTCTATTTCCATTAGTATTTTCCTTCTCCCCCTTTCTGCCTTTTATTTCATATTCACACTCTATTTCTTTTTCAGTCTGCCTCACTCTCGGCTGCATTTTCACCCTACTTGTTCAGGGGAGATCTTCTCTGTTTTTACAACCATCTCTGCTCCTTTTTTTCAGCCTTTCCTAAGGAAAGCACAAATCTGGAAACATCTGAATTAAATTTACTTACATCTGATGTTTCCAAGGATTTGACATTAGGCAAGACAAGTTTGCCCATCCCTAACTAGTAACTATTTGATTGCCCTCTTTCTAGCAGCAGGATTTTGCCTAGCCTAGGTGCCTGTAGTAGTCAGCTCGGTGAAGGGAAATGAATTTGGGATTCATTCACACCCACACAATCAAGTGCTGAAAAGGTGAAGGGAGACATCCTTTTGTTACATGATTTAAATTCAAATTAGTTTTGAACGCCATGTGTAAGAAGCATCCCATTTACAATGCAGAAAAACACCAGAGCCTGATGGCTGACACATCTTGGACAGATAACCTTTAAAGATAAGAATATGAGCACAGAATTAGTGCGAAATGAAAGTGAGTCTGTGATTTAATATAAAGAGTTAATTACCTGTGTCAGAGAGTAGACCAAACAGCTCAGAAATTGTCTCATTTATTGAAATTAATTGAAGTGAAAAAAGATTTTCTCTAAAACTAGTTAATTTATGGAGTCCTGTAAATGGGAGATAAAGGGTCCAATTCTGCCCTGAGTTACACCAGGGTAGCTGAGAGGATTGGGTCCAAAGGATTAAACAGAGACTTTTGCTGAGCCCATGGAGTATTATTGTCACCTTGTATTTCTTGTGTAAGCTCAAAAGCCTCTCTTGCTCACCAATGGAAGTAGGTCCTCACCCACTTTGTCTTTCTAATATCCTGGGACAGGCAGAGCTACTGCACCACTTTGTCACCCCAGTACAGAAATCCCCAACTCAGACTCATGACATCAAGGCCTTTTGCCATGACATCACAGTACACACTAAACTGGGAGATTTTTAATGTCCTCATGGCAGCTGTGTCAGATATAAACACTTTACTTCATCTGTCAGGAGGATTAAATGTGTGTTGTTAAGTACACTCCTAAAAATGTAACAGCTCCACCAACCACCATTTTGTCTTTTTCCAGCTGAGCTGACTTCCTCCTCCTCCCTTTAGTGCTGCCAAGCATGTGTTACGATCACTCCTGCACTATTCCATTAGCTCTAAAATAGTCTAATAAGTGATTCAACACTTTTCTTACTCGTGACATCCCAGTATCTCAAACCCAGGCCTGCGAGTTCCCAGACAGCCGTCACATTCTGGCCCCACCCGATGGCTGCTGAAAGCTGGTGGGCCAAGGAGCTAATAGGAGTACAGCTCAGACAAGGCACCACCCCCCATGGGCACCAGGTTTGTATAATTTTTGGTGGTGTCCAAGACAGGTCCAAGCAGAACTATCCCCTCCATAGGATGGATTGGGGCAACTGCCCCGGGCCCCATGCTTTGGGGGACATGGTGTCCAGGGGGCCTGGGCCCAGCAGCAGTGAGTGACCAGCCTCAACCCACCCTGCTCCACCCCACCAGCTTCTGGTGTCGCTCAGGGGAGGGGGCCAAAGCTGGAAAGAGGCAGGGTGAGGGTTTGAGGGAAGAGGTGGAATGGGGGTGGGGAGGGGGCAGGAAGAGGCAGGGTGGGGTGGAGCAGGGCCAGGTTGCTCGCTGCTGCCGGCACCAAGCCCCCCCGCTAACCTCCCGGGCCGCCCTGGACCCTGCATCCCCCTGAAGCCCAGGGGCTCTCAAAGCATGGGGCCCAGGGTGGTTGTCCCAATCCATCCTATGGATGGGATGGCTCTTAAAATATAAGCTTAAACACTGATGGAGTCGGGCCCACATTCCTGAATACTGGTGGAGCACAGGCACCACGGGCCCATATAACTCACTGGCTGTGCCTGGGAGCTTTGACTGGAGGATCACCCAGCTTCACCAACTAGTCCTGCCATGCTATTTAAGACAGAACTACAGGAAGTTCTCTGAGCAGCTAGGTGATTTCCCGCTGCTGCACTGGACCCAGCTTGTGCCTGCACCCAACCGTGTTCCTGATTCCTGCTCTGCTCCTAGCTCACCCCAACTTTGCTCCTTGTTCTCACCAGGCTCCTATTCCACGACTGATCCTTGCCTCTCCTCTGGTGCTGGCCCTTATGTCTTGCTTCTGACCATCAGTTACCCGTCCTGGCTCTGACATCTTACTCAGGATTGACTCTTGGCTCCAGCATTTAGTATCTGACCCTGGCTCCAAGCCTCATGTTCAGTCCCTGACTCTGGCTCTAGCTTGACCCCTGACAGGGTCGTCTCTACCCATACGCAAAATACGCAGCTCCATAGGGCACCAGGAAATTTGCTGCTCCAGCTGGAGCGTGATGCTCCAGCCCCTGCTCCGCCTCTTCCCCATGGCCTCCGCCCCCTCCCTGCCTCTTCCAATGCCTGCTCTGCCCCAGCCCAGCTCCTACTGCACCCCTTCTTCCCCTAAGCCCCTGCCCTTGCTCTGCCCCAGCTCCATGTCATCCCACCCTGTTCTACCCCAGCCCGCCCCCACTCCCCTGAGGACTGCAGCAGGAGTACAGGAGCCCAGCACTTGCTAGCCCACTCCACCCCACCAGCAAGTGCTGGGGGGCAGTTCCCCCCGGCCACCAAGCCTGGGAGTCAGGAGAGCAGAGTGAAGTGGACTGGACTGTGGCTGGGTCACTCCAAGTCTGCTTTCCCTCTCGCCCCCCCCCCCCCCGCCCCGCAGAGGTCGGGGTGGGGGGATAGGCTGCATAGGGCACCAAAATGGCTAGGGACAGCCCTGACCCCGGCTCTGAAATAAGCAGTTGACCTGAAGCTGACCCTCAGCTCTGTTCCCTGATCTGCATTGACCATTGGGACAGACCTCCTATGTCCTGATCTCTAGCAACTGCCTCTATCCCACTGCCCTGTCACTAGATGCTCATCTCTGACTGGGGATGGACAAGCCACAGGTGGTTTGGTCCAGTGTGCCTTAGACCAGAGGTTCTCAACCTTTTTCTTTCTGAGTCCCCCAACATGCTATAAAAACTCCACAGCCCACCTGTGCCATGACAATTATTTTTCTGCATATAGAACCCAGGGCTGGCACTAGGGGGTAGCAAGCAGGGCAATGGCCTGGGGGCCAATGCCAGAGGAGGCCCCGGCAATCTAAGTTGCTCAGGCTTCAGCTTCAGCCCAGGGTGGCGGGAGTGGGGCCCCAGGCTTCATCACCACAGTTTAGGCTTTCTGCCCTGGGCCCTAGTGATTCTAATACCACCCTGCTTGGTGCACCCCCTGAAACATGCTTGCAGCCCCCGAGGGGGCCCCTGGTTGAAAACTGCCTCCTTAGACTAACACCCAAATGTGCAGGGGCTAGATTTTCAAAAGAGCTCATCACCCCACAGCTCCCATTTAGGCACCAAAATAAGTGGCCAGACTTTGAAAACAGCTCAGCTCAGGGGTGCCAGAAGGGGGCAGGAGGTGCCTTGGGGGGGTGGGGGGGCAGAGGCCGTGTGGGAATGGGACCTCAGAAAGAAGGGGTGGCGCAGGGGAATGGGGCTACGGTTCAGGTCCTGGAAGCTTCTGCTGCCCCTAGCTCAGCTCCCATTTAGGCACCTGAACAAGCAGCCAAGCTACAACTGTGAATGCTGAGCACTTGGGAAAACCTGGCCCAGAGGCTTTATCTTCTGCTTATTTGATCCATTTGAGTATGCAAAGCTTTTCCAGAAATCTCATGAGGACTAACTATGCCGTAGCCTTTTCTAACCAGAAATCAGTGGGATTCTCATGCACTGGCCCCTGTTTCCAAACACCATCCATCATTGCTCACTTGCAAATTCTAGACTCAGGTAACTGCAAGCCCAGTGGTGCAACTGTAGCTAAGTGTGGGCCCAATTTAGACCATTTAGGATATGTCCACACAGCAAGTGGCAGCCTGCATCAGAGAGTCTCAGAGCCTGAGTCTCAGAGCTCAGGCTATGGCATTACAAATAGCACTGTACATGTTGTGCCTCAGGCTGGAGCTTGGGGGGATGATATTTTAGTTCAGTCCAGTAACTAATAAATTAATTATCTGAGAATGTCTGGATATGGCCTAAGTGCAGTCCATGTGAGTTTCCTAAAGATTGACTGAAAAAATTACCCTAATACTGCCTCCCATAACTGCACTCAGATGCTCCGATGACATCTTTACCCTGGTGAGAGTCCTGAAGGACACCACTCTCAACACTACAGATAAGAGAGAGCACTCTGCTACACCACACCAATCTGCTTGGCCAAATTAATTTTTGAGGTAGTCCACCATGAGTGGAGCTATTCATTGTCCCAAAGCAGAGAGAAGAGAAACACACTTGGTGTTACAGGCACTTGGTCCTGGGATCTTTCTGCTTCAGCTGATATATTGTCTAAATCTAAAACTTATTTAAAAACCTGTCTGGATGCGATGGGTTTTAATTAATCTTCTCTTAGTTTTATACCATATAGTACCTTGAAGATGCAAGATCAATCACCGCTGTATTGTAATGTAGAGCTGTGCGACAGAAAGATAAATGAGCTATCAAGTTTAGCATTTTGATAGCTAAGTTTAATTTTAACTAGCTCAGGAACATACTGTAGATCCGTGGATAAAGTTGTGAAATGAAGCATTCATTTCTGGGGTCCAGCCTAGAATCCATCAGAAAAGAATGAGTTTTCTAGCCTCTGCTCAGTCTCCTGGGGATCTAGGTGAGTGATTTCTGAGCACAGATACAGCCATTCAGTGGCACACCTACATTTCTTATCCTGCAGGTCTATTAAGCTTCTAAAAGCACACACAACCCCTTAAAATCCCCAGCAAATAGCAAAAATTAAAATTGCACAAGCTTGACTAATTGATGGGACCATGCTTACATTGTGTTGACTCATGGGCTGACCAACACTTATTTAAGTACTTTTCATCTACAGTGCTCTAAGGCCCCAATCCTGCAAGAGTTATGCATGTGCTGAACTTTGCCTACTCACAGTGTGTAATAGGACAACTCATGGTACAGAAAGTTAGACATGCTTATAGGTCTTTGGAGGATTGGGCCCTCGGTGCTTTATAAAAGAAAGCAAACACGGTATCATTATCATAATGGCAAAACAAACATCAAGAGGGGAAGTAAATTGTCCAAGGTTTCAAAATGAGCCAGGAATAGAACCTAGGAATCCTGACTCATCATCTGGGCTAGCCAGTAGACTAAACTCCATACTATCAATAGATATCATGATAGCCAATCTAATAGTTCATCAGTTTGAAAATGACCATATTAGGATGAGCAATGTTCAGAACCTTGTGCCTTTCATGACTCATGGTGACTCAAATTCTGGCATGTTTCACCCAGCTCATCCTGGCAATGCTAATTCTGATATTTTCTATTAGTCCTTTGTAATTGCTCTTATGCTAATGCATTCCATGTATCCATCACAGCAACTCTACTTCTAATGTGTTCCACCCGGTCTTACTGCAATGACTAATTCTAATGCATTGCACCAAGTCTACAAGGAATTTCCATCATGCATCATTTTAAAATCACACTCCTTTCATTAGAGCTGCCACAATTTGAACAATCTTGTGTGTCCTGCTGGTCTGAATCTTAACGCTGGTCTTTTTCTATTAGATTAGTTAAAAGGCTGAATTGGGGCTAAACATAAAACCACTCTCCTTCTGTTTATCTAGCCTGAGGTATCTTAAAGCACCTTTGGCTATAATTTCAGTGCGCTAGACCAAAGTACTTTCCATCAATAATTTATTCTGATCCACTTGGGAGAGAGTCTTGGGTGAAATTCACATAATCCAGTATATATATTGCCTTTGATGCGTCATCCCTGTTTGTGCCATCAGTTCAGAGGTAACATGCAAAATTCTCCCAGCTATACTGAGATAAACATAGTTTGACTTTCATGATGCTGAAAGTGTGTGGGGTTTGGGTTGGTGGTAATGCTTCCATAGCAATGATGACTGGATTTCCAGTTACTATACTGACATGATATTGTGAGAATCATTGTCTAGAGATAGAAAAGATTTATTTCATCACATTTAATCCATCTCCTTGACCGTCCAGGACTATTTGTTGCTATTGTACTCCTAGGGTTTTGTTTGGTCTGTTTTAAAATTTGCCATAAAAAGGGCTTCCACAACTTGGTACTGCAGGTCACTACTGTATACTGGTAGGAACTGTTCAGAGAAAGGCTTTGTATACTGTAAAGGAGGTTCATCATGGCTAGACCCAGGAGGCTAGCAAGAGAGATTATCCACAAGCATTTTGATTACTTCAAAATATAGTTTCACTCTGGCCATTTTCATACTCTTTTATTTGCTTTTTCAGAACACTCAAACAAGCAAGTCTTCCTTGTACAAAAGTTCATGGAAAGCAAATTTCCAGCCTGCAGGTGAAACCCATTTAATCACACAACAAACCTCATTTCTGGCAGAAGTACTTAAAGTTCAGTCATCTAGTCATGGAACAGGAACAAAATTGTGTCACTTCAGTGACCAGTCATGCAGCTTGAGTATTGACTACTCAGAAGAAAACTTATAACAAAAAATCTCCACAGTCTGATCTATGTATGCACCAAGCATTGGTCAGCCGCTTTCCAATAGGAAACAAAATTGCAAGAGCTACAATCTGGGCACAGACAACTGCAGACAGGAAAAAAAAATGCTAACCTCACCAAACAAATTGTTCATTGTGAATTCTTTACCTGCTTCTAAGTATCACACAAGGCCTTGAAAAGGGTGATGGAATGAATAGCATGGTGACTGTATGATCCCTCGATACAAGTACAGCTCTCACTAGGAACAGCCGCCAGGGAAGAGTTAGAGAATCATGGCTTGTCTATACTTAAAGAGCTGCAGAGGTGCAGCTGCACTGCTGTAGGGTTTCAGTGAAGAGTGGCGTAGGTAATCCACCTCCCCAAGAGGTGGTAGCTAGATTGATGGGAGAATTATCCCATCAGCCTAGGGCTTGGCTACACTTGTGAGTTACAACACAATAAAGGAGCCCCGGGTGCCCTAGCTCACTCCCCATCCACACTGGCAAGGCACGTAGATCTCTCTGACTCTGCAGCTACAGCGCTGCTGGTAATCCACCTCGACGAGAGGAATAATGTTTGCTGCACCTTGGCTACAACGCCCGAGCATCAGTGTGAATGGGGTGTTGCATTACTGCAGTCTGATTGGCCTCTGAAAATGTCCCATAATCCCCTTAAGTCAAGTGGCCACTCTTGTCATGGTTTTGAACTCCTGTAGAAATGCGGAAATGCCCTTTCAAAGCTCCATTTCTGACCGCCAGCATGCAAGCCATTACTGTGGAATGCTGTGTGTGAGAGAGAGAAGTGGGGGGAGACAGAGGTCTGCTGCTGTCTGAACTTACAAGACAGCATGCTGACATGCTCTCAGCCCCCTCAGACCCCCCTCTCTCTCCCCCTACATACACATAACACACTCCCTGTCACACTTCACCCCATCCCTCCCATTTTAAAAGCACATTGCAGTCACTTGCATGCTGGGATAGCTGCCCATAATGCACCACTCCCAGTGCTGTGGCAAGTGCCACAAATGTGGCCACGCCAGTGTGCTTGAAGCTGTCAGTGTGGACAGATTGCAGTGCTTTCCCTACTGTCCTCTGTGCAGGCTGGTTTAACTCAAAGCACTCTACATCTGCAAGTGTAGCCATACCCTTAGTGGTGTCTAGGCCAGGGCAGGTTAGGTCAGTTTAACTGTGTCACTTGGGGTGTGGATTTTTCACACCCTTGAGCAATGTAATTATACCAACCTATGTTCCTAGCTTAGGCCAGGCCTCAGAATCTACAGAATTAGCATACAGTCTGTTAATGATTGTGGCCTTTGGCCTATGCTCTTCCAGTGCCTAGTACCCCAGTATTTGGGAAAGCCCAGAGTGGGAGCCAAACTGCAGATCAGGCCCATGTTGACTCCTAATGTAGGGCCAATTCCACAAATGAATGTTCATTTTATTATGGTCTCAGAAAGGATTCATATCCTAGAAAAATAACAATCACAAAAAAGTAGCAAAAAAGAGTATAGTTCAGTGGCAGAGTGCAAGAAGGGTCTTGTGGTTCAAGAAGATCGTGCGTAAGCAATGGAAATTTCACCCTAGAGATCACAATAGAGCCACAGGGAAGCTGTTGCAGGTGAGAGAAAAAAATGGACATGAAAAGGACCAAAGAAGAAGTGTATCCAGAATATCCAAATAGAAAGTCTTATCACCTGCCTTGATATACCAGTAGCAGAATGGACTTGCAGATAAAGCACTGCACTGATAATCTGGGTTCAGTTTCCACCTCCGGCTCAGACTTTGTGAGTGCTCTTAGGGAAGTCAGTTCACCTCATTATGTCTTGATTTCCCCCCCTGTAAGTTGGGGCCAATGACAGAGACCTGCCTCAGAGAGGGTAGTGTAGATACATGAGGGGTCGTGGTCCATGACAGGGACTCTTAGGCACTATGGTAACACAAATATAATAATTTGCTAATGTTTGCAAGGTGCTCAGATACCATGTTAGTGGAGACCATGTAAGCAGATAGAAGGCAAGAAACCTGTGGAAGAGTCCATAGGTTCGATCCTGCTCTCCCCCTATTCTAAATCAAAAGTTACTGTTGTCAGAGCAGAATCAAGCAAAGCGGGGCTGCTACACTAGCCAGCTACATAAAGGGACCCACAAGGGCCAGTTGTGCATATGCTGGGCCCAATTCAGCTACCGTTCTCCAAGCTGAGTACAGGGCCAGCTCCAGGTTTTTTGCCACCCCAAGCAAAACAAAAAAAACAACAACAAAAAACCCCGGAGTGCCACTGCCAAAGCAAAAAAAAAATGCTGCCCCTTGAGAAGTGCCGCCCCAATCACATGCTTGGAACGCTGGTGCCTAGAGTCGGCCCTGGCTGTGTAGCACCTTCTGAAGCAAGTATTCCCATTGTGGGGGTGCTCAATCAGGTCCTAAGGGGAAGTAACAGAACTGGCTAGGCGGAGAGCACCATTTTTGACTTTCCTTCTTCCCCATCTCACAGAAGGTTCCTGCCATACTTATCCCTTGCAGCTTCTCCCTCTTCAGAGAAGAATAACCTACTTTATTTATTGCCTCTGCTCCCAGCCCCATCACTTCAGCTGCAGAGGGCACACCAGGAAGTGCCATGCACCGCCACACAGTTTGCATGTCCTTGGGAGGAGCAGTTAAAGAGCACAAAGAGATTACAAAGATACTGGAAGATTTCTCAGAACAGCTTCAATTGATTCATTGCAGGGGCTTATGCGAGTCACTCAGCTTCCTGGGTCTTGATCCAAAGTGAAACATGGCAAAATCACTATAACTATTACTGCGAAATGCATGATAGAGTAGATTAGACTCAGTGTAAATATGAATAAAGAAGTTGGAAGCAGCCGTGTTTTATTAAGACAGCAAGGTCAGTGGTGCAGCCAAAGACACAAGGAACAGCATATTGCCATATTCTCAAAAACGCTGTGATAATCTCTATATTGGATCAAACCAATGGTCCACCTCATGTCATGTCCCATTTCCACCAGTGGCCAGCATCAGAGGAAGATGTAAAATACCCATAATGGACAATTATCCATGAATACACCCATAGGGGAAGTTTCTTAATAACCTTTGGCAGTTAGGGTTGGGTTTATACCCTGAACCATGAGGGCTGATATTTCTTATAAATGTTTTATCTTATCTAATGTAACTGTGGATGTTCTCACTATCTGTAGAAATCACTACTCCTTTTTAGAGTTCTGCTAAGCTCTTGATATCTGTGGAAGCGAGTTCCACAGGTTAGTAATATGCTGTATTTTTTAAAGTACTTCTTGTCATTAATTAATATGTCACCTGTTATTCATCTTCTTTCTGAACTATATCCTAATCTTTTCAATCTCTCCTTATCTGAAAATCCTTCCAGGCATCAAATCATTTTCATTGCCTGCCTCCAAATGCTTTCTGTTTCTGCTATGTCCTTTTTAAGGAGAGAATTCCAGTAGGAGTAGCAGGGGCCAACAACCTAACTACTTTTAAAATAGAGCTTGATAAATGTTTTGGGATTATATGATGGGGTTGCCTGGGATAGCAGGGGACTAGACTCAATGACTCAAGAGGTCCCTTCTTGTGCTATCTGCCAGGGGAGAAATTAAATAAAGTAGCAGAAGAGGTGAGAGCTTATCATGGATTATATAATTATGTTAGTGTTAACTTCTATCACATTCTTTAGGAATTTTTGTTATGCATCTTTTTAAGGTAAATGCTAATTTTTATTTAGTTGTTTAGTTCTATTTTTTTCCTTTCTGGTTAGTCTGCATCTTTGCACCCTGCTACCGTTTTCTATCTAAAAGTATTGTGGCTATCTCCTGCTGTTCTCTGTCTCTCTAGGAGGCACAGCTCTGATCTTCCTGTCTTGATGTATGTTCTCAGGCTGTGTTTCTTGCGTGGCTTGTCATTAAAATGGTGACCCCCTGGGGCTACACAGCTGTCGGACTCCTAGCAAAGGAAAGTTTGAAACATTTTCATTTGTTTTTAAATACTGCCTTGTAATTTCCCCATTTAACATTTTTTGTTCTGATTGAATTTTTCTCTAGTCATCTAAGAAAGCAGTGGAATTCTGTTCTGAATGCAAACAGAAGATACTAGCCTGGGACTTGGGATATCCAGGTTCAAGACTCTATTTTTTCTCAGGGCCACATAGAAGTTTATGGGGACCCAGGGCAAAATCTGAAACTGAAGTCCCCCACCCTTCAAAAATTATTACCAGGGAGATGAAAGACTTTAAGAAAGGAAGGAGATGATGAGGTAGCTCTGCCCTGCATATGGCTTGGGATCTGCTTCCAAACCTTCTCTCCCTAAGCTCCGGTCTCACTGCCACTGGAAACAGTATCTCTGACCTCACTCCGACCTTTCGGCTGCTGGTCTGGTGGGTCGCCTCGCACCTGGCCTGATGATGGGAGTTGGGCCCAGCCTGGGAGAGTGAGTCGCTCGCTGTACTCTCATTGGCGGATGCCAAACCTGAGTGGCATTGTGACCCCATGCTCAAGGTTGCAATGCCACTCACTCAAAATTTGGCCTGGTCACCCCTTAGTCATTCTGGGGGCCCTTTCAAATGGGGGACCCTGGACAAACTGTCCTTCCTTTCCCCCCATATGGTTCTGATCTCTCCGTTCTGTGTGACTGTGTCACTTAGGGTTTTCTAGCAGCTATACAGACATACACACACTAGCCTGTGGGAGGTCTGGGGTTCTGTTACCAACATTTCATGCAATTCTAGCTATCATGCTGTGGGACAAGGCCTGTGTGAAGAACAAGTGTAGCCTTGACAAACAAACATACAAAAAAAATCCTTACAAAATAATATAACTTAAAAAAAATCGTCCCTTCTTATTGCTCCAGATTACTGTATTATTTTCAGCTTTTTTGAGTTTGGAAATATACCCTGAGCTGTTTTGAAAACCTTTCACATTCAGCATGACATCTTATTTTATCTTCTGTGGTTTTGTTGCTTTTTTTCTCCTCTCTCTCTCTCTTTTTTTTTAATCCATTCAGCCATTTATTGGATCTTCAATTTTCTAGTTTCTCCTTTGCTACACTATCTCCTGCTTTTCACAGATAAACACTTCACACCTGGGAGACAGGCTCCTCTAATTAGCATTAAAACCTGAAGTTTTTCTGCCCTGCTTTGACGCTTTCTAGGATGCCTTTTTGTGAATAGTAATGTCCTCCATTCAACATAGTGCGAAGCTCAATCAAAAGTAACTGTAGCAAATACTCCCCTGCAAAAGAGTCTACCCTCCCCCCTCCCTCTGCATGCCTGATCATTAAAGGAAATAGGCGAGTCAGAGGTTGGATGGTGTCCCCCTCCCCCACAACATCTGCTGCTTGGAAGGGGTTAAATGTATTGAAACCTCCAGGGCAATTCTTACAAGATCCTATCCCTTTCTCAGACAAAGCTGAATGGGACAGGAACAGAATAAACCTAAGAAATCAAGACCCAGCCCACACACATGGAGCTTCTGATTTCATAGGATCACAGAAGTTGGGACTGGTCTACAATGGGAACTTACATTGGCCTAGAAAAATCCACACCCTTGAGTAACATAAGCAGCTCTAACCCCTAGTGTAGACACTGTTAGGTTGACAGAATAATTCTTCTGTCAACCTAGCTACCATCTCTTGGGGAGGTGAATTATTTATGCCAATGGGAGAACCGCTCCCATCGGCATTGGTAGTGTCCACACTGAAAAGCGGCAGCGGTGCTGCTACAGCGTTGCAAGAGTAGACAAGTCTTTGGAGGTAGAAAATACCTAAAAGGTCAAAGTCCATCAGCAATGGAGGACTGTTCCCTGCACTATTTCGGTGCTTTAACTGAATTTCTCTGCCTTTTTATTTTTGTGCCAGAAAAACTGTAGTGTGACAAACACAGTTCATTGGAATGGATCAAATCCTGGCACCCTTATTCAGGGACCAGTCCTGCTAACCTTAGTCACGTCAGCTAGGATTTTCCAAAGCATCATTCCCATTGATTTTCACTGGGACTGGTGCTTCCAAGTCACTTGTATGCTTCTGAAAACCTCATCCATTGAATAGTACCTTACTCCATAAATAATATCATTAAAATCAATGGAACTAGTCATGCTGTAAAATGCTACTCATCACGATGGAGGCTATGCCTAAACTGCAAGACAGGTGTGTTTTACATGGAGATAGCTCATTCAAGACAGCAATCTCAGTGGGAAATCCCACTGGAGACAAGGCACAGGTAGTTTTTACTTCAGTGGAGGTTTTTGAGCTCAGCCCTATACCCACACTCACCCACACACACACACTCACCCACACACACACACTCATCCACACACACCAGGTGTTTACCTTGAGGTAAAATCTAGTCTTGTCTCCACTAGGATTTTACACTGAGATAGCTAAAAATCATGCAATTATGACAAACTCTGTGAGTTGCAGAATGCGTCCCTCAGTTTTTGCTCAGTTCTTATTCAGCCAAACTCGCACTGGAGGAATCACAGTGCTTTCCCACCAATGAACTGTGATGAGCACATGCAATACAACGCAACAGTTTAGGGACGA
Organism: Chelonoidis abingdonii; assembly: GCF_003597395.2. NCBI lineage: Eukaryota > Metazoa > Chordata > Testudines > Testudinidae > Chelonoidis > Chelonoidis abingdonii. Next base: position 159,930,919 of record NC_133769.1, on the reverse strand, counting down.
ACCTTTAACTGAGAGGATTTAGGAGGAAATGTCACTACTGGATGGCTATTCAGTAATCGTCCACTGTGGTGTTTCTTGTACCTTTCTCTGAGGCATCTGGTATTGGCCAAGTGACAGAAGACTGGACCGCTGGTCTGAATCCAGTATGATAGTTCCTAAGGCTTTGTCTACACTAGCACTTTTGTTGGTCAAACTTTTATTGGGCAGTGGTGTGAAATACACCCCTCCTGACCAACATAAGTTTCACCAACAAAAGTGCCGGTGTGGATGGTACTATGTCAGCAGAAGAGGCTCTCCCATCGACATAGCTAACGCTGCTCGTTAGCGGTGGTTAAATAATGCTGGCAAGAGATTTCTCTCTAGCCAGGAGAGAGTGGCTATCTGGGAGACCTTACAGAGATGCAGCTGTAGCAGTAAAGCTGTGGATCTGTAAGGTCTGTGGTGTAGATGTAACCTAAATCCTGTATTCCTAATGCAGAAGTTTCCCATGACATTTAAACTGCAAGAGGAAATTGAGATGTGCAGAATGTAATTACTCACCTTTGTATTTCATTAGGTGCTTCTTGATACTTTTTTCAGAATAAAGGATTCTGAACGTTATCTAAATGCCCATCAGGCTGATGGGTCAGTTAGTTTACCAGGTATATCAGATAAATGAAGACTATTACCCTTTAATTAGTTAATGCACATCTTAGTCCTATAAATCCAGTGAGCTGGCATGCGGGAGGGTGATTTCTGTGCTTGTCAAAGTTAAGAGTTTGTAGCATTAACTAGAGCTAGGCATAGTACAGACAGCTCCAATCCAGTGCCCCCCTCCCCACACAGCTCTGCCAATGCCCAGGGCCGGCTCTAGCCATTTCGCTGCCCCAAGCACGGCGGCACGCCATGGGGGGCGCTCTGCCACTTGCCGGTCCCGCGGATCTCCCGCAGGCGTCCCTGTGGAGGGTCCGCCGGTCCCGCGGCTCTGATGGAGCATCCGCAGGCACACTTGTGGGAGGTCCACCGGAGCCGCCTGCCGCCCTCCAGGCAACCGGCAGAGTACCCCCCGGGGCATGCCGCCCCAAGCATGCGCTTGGCGCGCTGGGGCCTGGAGCCGGCCCTGCCAATGTCCCTCATTCTGGACCTGCAACCCCCAGCCCAGGACCTGGGCTGCCTACACAGCTCTGCCAATGCACCTCAGTCTGAATCTGCAGCCCCCGACTATTACTCCAGCTCTTTCCTGAGCGGAACCAGCTAATCATGTTGAATTATGCCAGATTTTAATGTGGTTGTCTAACACAGACACATGCCCAAAGGAATCTCAGCTGAGAGTACCAACCCCATTTCATTCTTGATCTAAGATACTGTAAAATATGAACTCCTCACCACATTAGAGCTAACGCATCAATCCTATATGCCAGTGAAGCAAACCTCCCCCTTTTGTGAGCTGCTGTTATATATCTAAATCCATTCTATATACATTGTTGTTGATTTTAGTCATGGACAAATTAATAGTTGTATTTGCATTATGCAATGGAGTTTTTATTTGAATGTTTAACACCAGTTGTAACGATTTTACTGCAATTAAGAATGATAAACATTTCCTCTTGTGTCTCATAATCAATATTCATAGAGTCGTTTCAATAGCCAGTCTCCAAAGGGAACTGACCAACAGCCTTTTTGTAAATTGTCTGAAAATTTATTCCATGGAAACTGTAATGTTTCTGGTTTTGAAAATATTGTGGCCCAAAAGGTGGAAACTTCCCTATGTCCTAGCAACCTTAACTCTGACTATAACTATCATACATAATTACACACACATATGGCCTTCAAATCTCTAATTTCTAAAAAGAAAAATTACAGAAATCAATAACTCAGATCACCCCATTTGCGTTACTTTCCCTCCACATTAGAGGGTGATTTATCTCACAGCCACCATGTGCAATCTAACACCATACCTCACTCTTTTACATACTCGAATAGAAAAAAGACATACAGAGTTGCATAACATGTAAATTATGGAAGCTATATCTCTCATCAAAAGACATGACCAAATAAATGGGATTTAAATGAAGGCTACACATTGATTGTTGGTGAATTTTGAGAGATGTGGGTTGTGGATGGTAGAAGGGAGGTAGCCAAGGTTGATAAAAGAAAATTAAGAGCTGAATATTGAATAATTTAACTGGTTATTTCCTTGCTTTTGATGGTTTAAATCAGTGGAGTCTGCAGTCTGACAATCTTAACTCCAAGTTAATGAACACTTTGCGGGATACATTATAAAGGCTTCAACAGCAACTCCATTGCTAAGGTTGCATTGAGATTTCCACTTAAACCAGAACTAAAATCCCTGTGTTTAATTATTGAATTCACTGTCCAAATTTGGCACAATGCTACTTCAAAGAACAATTGGCTTTTCTATTTAACTGTTTCAATATAGGATTTATGAACTTGCACAAAGTAAACATTTGAAAATGCCTGCTATTAACATTTGGACCTGGTTTTCCTCACATTTTGTTGGGTTCCTCCAACTTCAGTCATAAGCATTACACATGCTTCACACTCCACCTGAATTTCATCTTTACAATGTGCATAGCTGCACTTGCGAGTTAAAGCGCATTAAAGCAGCCCCAGGTGCCCTAACCCCTGACATGTCCACACTGGCAAGGCATGTAGAGTGCCCAGACTCCACGGTTGGAGCAGTCCCGGTAATTCACCTCCACGAGAAGCATAATGCTTGCTGTGCCACACCTGGAGCACCGTGGCACCAATGTGGGTGCCCTGGTCTATTAATGAGCTCTGATTGGCCTCCAGAAGTGTCTCACAATGCCTGTGCTAGCCACTCTGGTCATCACTTTGAACTCTACTGCCCTGTCCTCAGGTGACCAACCATCAAACTCGTCCTTTAAATTCTCAGAGAATTTTGAAAACCCCCTACCTGTTTGCTCAGCAAGGCATGGAGTGCTCTGAGCGAATCTTTCCAGGTGACCATGCCTCCATGCACCAAGGGATTCCCAGTATGGAGCAATGGCGAGGTGCTGGACATCATCAGTGTTTGTGGGGAGGAAGCTGTCCATTCCCAGCTGCGCTCCAGTCGTAGGAATTACAATACCTTCGGGCAGATATCAAGGGACATGATGGAAAGGGGATGTGACCGGGATGCACTTCAGTGCAGGGTTAAAGTGAAGGAGCTGCGGAATGCCTACCGCAAAGCCTGTGAGGCAAACAGCTGCTCGGGTGCTGCCCCCGTGACCTGCCATTTCTACCAAGAGCTGGATGCAATACTTGGGGGAAATCCCACCTCCACTCCGAAGATCAACATAGACACTTCAGAGCCCAGTTCAACAAGGCAGGAGGAGGAGGAGAAGGAAAGTGGGAGCGAGGATGCTGAGGAGGAGGGAGACAGCCTGCTATCGCTAGATGCATGCAGTCAGGAGCTGTTTTCAAGCCAGGAGGAAGGTAGCCAGTTGCAGCAGATGGTACTTGGGGAAGACAAATACTAGATATTTTGGGAAGGAAGTTGTTTGGTGAGGGCTTTGGGCCGAGGAGGGTTAGAGCTGCATGCATTCCTAGATGTGGAATAGGTCATTGATGTACTCTCTCACATTGTGGTAATTGGCCTCAGTGATCTCTTCAAAGGTCTCATGCAGAAGCTGGGCAATCCACTTGCACAGCTTCCTTGGGAGAGCTACTGTGCTCCTTGTCCCAGTCAGGCTAACATGTCCACGTCACTGTGTCGTGAGGGGCGGAGGGACCATTCCTGCACACGGGCAAGCTGCATATGGGCCAGGACGGAAGCCACATTGAAATAGAAGACACTCCCTTGCTTCTCAGGTGACCTGCAGCAGCAAGATATCTTCCAGGATGAACTCCTGTGGAAAATGTGGGGACAGTGTTTAGTATAGGGGCACTTGGCAGCTGTTGGCTGTCCCCAAGGCACAGAACCCCAGAGGACACTATGGTTGTGAAACAATCAGTCCCCCTTGCCCTTGTGCTTACTTACCATTTTGGGGCTCCCATGGGTTATGTGCACTCCCTTTGGGATAGGCAGTTTCTGCTATTGTGTACACTGTGCTTGTCTTTAAGTACAGGTGAATCACTGCTCTGTCTGGTGTGAACAATGGTGTGTCTGGTAAGTGTCGCATTTTGGCTTTACAGATGCGACCTTGAGATCCCAGCCATCCTTGTTATCAACGGCTGAAAGACTCCAAACAATCAGGAAGAGGACAAGAAAAAGCAAAAAGGACATGCTGCATGAAGTCATGCAACAGTCCCTTAATGAAAATAAAAAAGTATAGGAGTGGCGGGAGAGTGAAAGGAGGGTCCACCAGCAGAATGTGGATCTCCGGCACCAAAGCATAGAGCGGCCGCTAAGCATCATGGAGCACCAAACGGATTTGATACAGGAGCTCGTAGCACTGCAGGTGGAGCACTTCCGCACCTCACTCCCCCGCAGCCCTTGTCCCAAACCTCTTTCCCTTGTGCCCCCATGTCCCCGTCAGCCCACTTTCCCCAACATCCTGGTTCTTACCACCACCAGCTGCCTCCAACACCTGTAGCTTCACAACCCAGCCCTGCAAACTACAACCCTTACCCACAGCACTCAGCCACCATCAACATGCATTTTAGCCAGCCTGAAGTGCAGCACTCATTGCACGGCACTCCAGACAGGAAGACTGAGTATGATAACAGGACATACGCAAATCTGTGATTGTCCTGTTCCCCACCCACTTCCCTTATCCCACACAGCACAGATGTGTCATGCCCTTTCTGTTTCCCAAGCAGTTGTGTTTATTTTCAATAAATGAATTTTCTTTCCAATAGATAATTTCTTTTTGGCTTTGAAAACATTCTTTATTATTGCATTAAGTAAAAGATACTGTAGCCCTTGAAAGCAACAGGCACTGCAAGTCAGTGCATCATACGTAGCAAACACAGATTCCTACTAACATTGGAACTACTTCACTTCACTCCTGTGCAGGGCACCAAACATTAGTGGTGGTTTTCAGCCTCAAATTGCTCCCTCAAGGCATCCTTAATCCTTGCAGCCCTGTGCTGGGTCCCTCTAATAGCCCTGCTCTCTGGCTGTTCAAATTCAGCCTCCAGGTGTTGAACTTCCAAAGTCCATGCCTGACTGAATCTTTCATCCTTCCCTTCACAAACGTTATGGAGGGTATAGCACGCGGATATAACCGTGGGGATGTTGTCATCAGCCAGGTCCAGCTTCCCATACAGACAGTGCCAGCGGCCCTTTAAATAGCCAAAAGCACACTCCCTAATCATTCTGCACCAGTTCAGCCTATTGTTGAACTGTTCCTTTCTGCTGTCAAGGCTTCCTGTGCAGGGTTTGATGAGCCACGGGGGGGTCTCCAAGGATCATAATGGGCATTTTGACATCCCCTACGGTGATCTTCTGGTCTAGGAAGAAAGTCCCAGCTTGCAGCTTCCCGAACAGGCCTGTGTTCTGAAAGAGGCATGGATCATGCACCTTTCCGGACCAGCCTGCGTTAATGTCAATGAAACGCACACTGTGATCCACAAGCACCTGGAGAACCATAGAGAAATACCCCTTTTGATTAACATACTCAGAGACTAGGTAGGCTGGTACCAGAATTGGAATATGCATCCCATCTATCTCCCCTCCTCAGTTAGGGAAACCCATTTGTGCAAAGCCAGCCACAATGTCATGCACGTTCCCCAGAGTCACAGTTCTTCTTAGCAGGATGAGACTAATGGCCCTGCAAACTTGCATCAACACAATTCCAACGGTTGACTTTCCCACTCCAAACTGGTTAGCGACTGATCGGTAGCTGTCTGGAGTTGCCAGCTTCCAGACTGCAATAGCCACTTGCTTCTCCACCGGCAGGGCAGCTCTCAATTTCGTGTCCTTGCGCTGCAGGGTGGGGGGGCGAGCTCAGCACACAGTCCCATGAAAGTGGCTTTTCTCATCCAAAAGTTCTGCAGTCACTGCTCGTCCTCTCAGATTTGCATGATGATGTGATCCCACCACTCAGTGCTTGTTTCCTGAGCCCAAAAACAGCGTTCCACAGTGGTGAGCATGTCCGTGAATGACACAAGCAATCTCATGTCGTATGAGTTATGCGAGTCGACATCATCCTCGGACTCCTCACTGTCAATTTGTAGCTTAAGGAGTAACTTGACTGCAATGCATGACATGCTGGTGAGACCCATCAGCAAATTCCTCAGCAGTTTGGGCTCCATTCCCACAGACTGAAAGGGAAGACAGAGCATGCAGTACAAAAACCGTTGAAAGATGGCACCAAATTTGGATGGAAGCACGGGATTGCTGGGATGTGAAGCGATGCATCACAGGGCATCAGGACAGGACCCAGAATGCCCCGCACCCACTTGCCCCCTTCCCAAAACTCCCGATTTTTGGGTCTTTTTCTTATATAGGCTCCTATTACCCCCCACCCCCGTCCAGGTTTTTCACACGTGCCGTCTGGTCACCCTACCTTAAACTAACACATAAGGGCAAAAAATGAGAGACACAGAAACACAAGATGTTAGCCACATTTAAAAAAAGGTTTTCTAAGGTCTTGTTTACATGGAATAGTTTTTACCGGTTATACCATTATAGTTATAGAACTATAGTTATACCAGTATAGCTCCCTGTGTGAATGCACTTATTTTGATATGAGTAGGTTTTTTTTTTTGTTTGTTTGTTTGTTTAGCTTAACCCTTTCCCAAGGGACATAAGCTTAACTGAATAAAGGTTCTCTCATACCAGTAAGCCTGTCCACACTGGTTTTATACCAGTATAATTGTATCCATTTAAATTCACACTTCAGTTTATGTCAGAAAAATCTTTCCCTTGTAGACCAGGCCTAAAGAGGGAATAAAATGTCAATCGAGAGGAGAGTCTGGGAGGATAAAATGCCAAATGTATGGGGCAAAGGGATGAAGCACCATTTGAGAGGAGGGCCAGGGTTAAACCACCAATGGGGAGGAGTGTGTGGGAAGATAAAGTGGCATTCAGGAGAAGGTTCTTGAGGATGACAGTGCTACACCCTTGAGCACTCTGCTCTGTAGCAGTAATAATTAATAATAGGAAATTATTCTTGCCCCATTCTGGTCATCTTATTAAAGGAAGGATATTGTGGAAATGGAAAAGTCACAGCAGGATGGCACCTTGAATGATAGATGGAAGGGATGCAATTTTAACAGAGGTCATTGCATTTCAGAAAACATGTTTCAGAGAGGAATTCAGAGGAAAGTTGCTGCAAGGCTCTAGGGCTCCTTCACAGCATCTCTTCTCTCTGAAGTGCTCATTGCACTCTTTCTGGCTCTTCAACAGCCTACTCTGCAACTGCCAGTATCTGGAGGAAAAACCAAGATGTGGGCCTTAGCCAAATCCCCAGATCAGACCACCACCAACAGTGGCAGAAATCTGGGTGCAGATTACAATCTGAATTCCTCGTTTCACATCTCTTTTGACCAAAATCCTGCTAAATGCTTGGTTAATTAAGCACCCCACTCTGCTTATTTTTCTCTTTTTTTCGCTTTTGCAGGCTGGGCTCTGGCCAAGACTAGAAGCAAGAAATGCTAAAATTCCATGAGCAATGATGCTCTTGGGGTATATCTGATGTGGGCCACAAAACAGACCCTGAGACAGACCCTGAATGCCCTAAAAGATATTAGTGGCTGTTCCAAACCAGAGTTGTGGTTTAGGCCCATCTCTAGCTTCTGATCTGTTCAAAAGCAGGAAATTCCTGAGACTCTGATAAGAAGTGACATTCTTGTGAGATCTCAATTCTGCAGGAACAAGAGGTCCAACCTAAGCTTGGATTAAGCATCCAAATGTTGCAGAGCTGAGCTAAACACAAATTCAGGACTGTATCATAGAATCAGAAAGGACCTCAGGCTGTCATCTAGTCCAACCCCCTGCTCAAAGCAGGATCACTCCCCAAATTCTTACCCCAGTTCCCCAAATGGCCCCCTCAAGGAAGGAACTCACAACCCTGGGTTTAGCAGGCCAATACTCAAACCACTGAGCTATCCCTCCCCTCCTCACCCCACATGTCTGGAGTTCACTGCACACACATGGATGTAGATAGGTCCAGCAAGTCTCTGCCAGCCTTTCAGGAGTAAACAATCCCCAAACAAATCCATACTGTAGATAAATCACCCTCAACTAGTTGCTCACACAATTGCTCAAAAACCAAGCCGTGTCCTGCTGGAGAACAGAGAGCCACAACAACCCTCCAACAAGAACCCTGAACACTTTCAACCCCGCAGTCCTTCTCAGTGTGCACAGCCTAGCTATGTGGAAGTGGACTGTTCATTCAGGTTGCCCCAACTGATGGAAGAGAGGTTCTTTCACAAGCAGCTGTAGTACAGTTTGGAAAGAAACAACCTAGAAAATAAAAAAGTCAACCAACAAACCAACCAAAAAAAAAAAGCAAACAAAAAAACCCAGCCCTGTAAAACAATTGAACAAAATATCTCCCCCAGTTAACAAATAACAGGCTTGGCTGGGGAACAGTAATTGTGTGTGTAATGCGTCTCACATCTAGGGTATAATTACATTCTGGAATCCACAGAGTAATAAAAGGCACCAGTCAAGGGAAAGGATGCCTTTTTGCCATGGGTTGACAGGCAAGCAACAAACAAGAGGCATTTTTTCATCTTTTATTCAATAAAATCAGCATATTAAATATGCAGGCAGAGTTCCTCCATTAAGCAATTCACTTTCTTTCCTTTTATTTTTTTTTCTTCTGCTTTTGTTGCCGTCAAGACTAGAAAGGTAGGGGAAAAAAAAGATATGCAACCCCACAGCATTACGTGAGGTGTGTTTGAATGAAGCTGCATTTCAGTCCCCTTGCTCTGCCAGACAAACATGTGCATGCCCTTGCTGCACAGGAATCTGCCTGACTGGGCCTATGGGAAGGGAATCTGGGGGTGGTGGCTCACTCTCCCCTCCAATATAAAGTATTGGTCACAGTTATAAGGACAAAATAAAGTATCTGTTCCCCTGCCACCCAAAATGCAATCAGGACTATAGAGGGAAACAGAAAAGGGGCCCAATCATAAACCTACATCTGTATGTCCCTTCATCTAAATGTTGGGTCTGAATCTAAACTTGACAGCTGGCCCTTTGGCTCTGTGATGCTCTGAACCTAACCACCAGAACCAAATACTCCCAAACTTTGGGGAAGTTTGGCCCAAGATCTCTATCCAATGTTGCTGCTAGCCTCAGTCTCTTTAATGGGCCAAAAGAAAATCCCGGACCTGTACTTGGTAGGTCAGGCACATCACTATCTTGATGACACCTAGTCTAGTAATGAGTGACGTTATGACACTTGGAATCCAGACTAGTGTATAAGAGTTTGGGTCCAAAGCTTAATTTGAGCATTTGAGTCTGCAGAAAAGTGACTGGAAATACAGAGAACAAGGCCCTGTGTTTTCCCACAGTAAGCTGGACCTAAATCCTTAGGCAAGTTATCTCCTGTTTGTGATACTATCGTGCTGCAGACTGGAGATTCTGCACCAGCTTAAAGGCAAATTCAAAAACTGATATTTTGTATTGCATTAAATATGAACATGAATAATGCAATCAGTACAGTGTCCCCATGTTCTTTATTTAGCTATGAAATTCCATTAATTTTACTCTGCCCGTAGTTTTCAGAAGCCCCCTGCCCTCCCCCCCTTTTTTTTTGCAACAGATAGCTGCTTTTTAGGTGTCCAGAGAGAAGATGGAGATTTAGGCAATTGAGTGGCAAACAGCTGTAGCTTTGGGCCTTGGGGTGGATGATGTGGGAGGCAGTTAGGATTATGAGATAAATGTATGCTCCCGCTAAAATACACAGCAATGAAACGGTTAACAATGCAGGCATCTAAATTGTTGGGCCAGATCCTCACCTATTGTGAACTAGTAGAACTTCATGGGCTTAAATTAACTATACTTGTTATTCCACATGAGGATAAGAGCTGTCATCTTCAGGGTTAACACCCTATCAAGATGAATGGAGCTGTTCACACCTCTGAGTGCTATTATTCCAGGTGGACTGCATGATCAGGACAACAATATTTCATTGGTTATACTCAGTTCACATTTACAGAGTTTTCTTTGCAACCATAGAGAAAAACAGTTTTTTTTTTAAATTAAAGCTCTGATTCTAGAGCAAAATTTTGTGCTGAGAGACAGGATCTGCAGCAAATCCTAGGCCTGCAGTTTCACAAAATGCCTGGGACCTGGGCCATGAGATCAGGCTTTAACACAAGATTTCCACAACATCTGCTTCTAGCCTCAGCTGGTAATACTGTGAGAAAATAGGTGTCTTGTGATGTTCTGCCATAAGTGGAGAAGTGAAGTGAAAGGAAAAAGCACTATTTGAATATTTCTGAACCTCAAAAAACAACTGGGGCTGCACCATCACATTTAAGGCCCCAGGTGTACTAGGAGGCACCACACACCAGAGTTAGATGATGGATGCACAGATTACTGCACTGCACCCATTAAAATGTGGTAGCATACACTCCTTAAAATCTAGAACCAACCTGGGCGCAGAATGGGGCAGGACCATAGCCGCACCCTTGTTTTACCCACTTTTGCTGTCTAGCACCCCTAGTGGTGCTCATTCCCGAGCACTTTGTGCTGATTGTATAAACACAGAATTCTGGCTGCTCCCAAACACATGCACAAGGCCAGGGTTGAGGGCCCCTTGCATCCCTTCCCCAGCCGCCTTGTGCTTGCACCTCAGGAACCAGAGTCTGGCCCTTGCTATGGAAATGGTTCAGGTTTTGGGATGAAAGAGCAGGGAGGATCAATGTGTCTGATTCTCTGAGCTACTTCAGCCTCCCCAGGTCCCCCATCTGAACATTGTGAAATGTGTGCGCATGTTTGCTTTAAGTCTCTCGCAGGGGCTAATGTGGTGGCAGAAACCACAACAGGAGTCGAGAGCAGCAAAGGGATGGATGACAGAGAAACACACCACAGATGGAAGAGCTGGGCCGCAATTAAACTGAAACAGACACACACACGCACGCACACACACATGCACAGAGCGGACTGCAGCTAATTGAAAAGAGCCCAGGTCTGATCAGCAAGTGTTTCCTGCTTCAAATGCTTTTTGATCCAACTCTTGCTCTTCCCTGCTTGGCTGAAGGTCCACTAATGACCCCACACAACCAATGGACATTAGACTCTCAAGATGCAGAGCCTGGCCTTGGAACAAGCAGGAGAGAGTGATTGGGCCACTTTGGCTGTCACTTACTCCCTCCTGGGGTCTGGGGTGGGAGGGATGAAGGAGGAATTGAATTGGAAAAGTTTCCTGACTCAGCAGCAGTGTGTTAGCAGAGGCGCTGCTGCTACTGCTGCTAATAGGTTGTGGTAATGGAGAGGCATCTTACAGGCAGGATGGTGGGAGGCTGATCAGCTCCAGCAGAAGGAGTGAGGTCAGTGGTAATGAGCAACAGCGAAGAGGAATGCAAATTGAAGGAGGATTTATGGAGCAGTTTCTGCTCAGTGAGCAGATTCCAGATAAGTGGAGTGTTAATAAGGCAGGCAAGTTTTTCAGCTATGCCAGCGTTATGAAGATACTGATGCACTTTCTGACTGGTGTTTATTCGAGGTTAGGCATAGGGTGTCACAACACATAAACAAGTGCACACGTTCTGTCACAACACACGCGCACACAGGCTGTTTTACCACACAAACATGCCAACACACACTAGCACCCTGTCATAATGTGTACAGTATATTTGCCACACAGTGGGCTAACACAGAGGAGAAGGAAAACAGGAGAGAGACAAGCATGCTGTAGGGCAGGTGTGACTGGGTAGCAGAGCACAGGGGGAAATGGGAAAGGAATGAGCCCTATTGCACAGGCCCAATCAAATCCATGAATTAACTTGTCTGATTCCCCCTGTCTCTTCTCTCTTTCTAGATTTTCATGAAATGGACTCAAAATGTGTTACAATGTAGATCAGGATCCTATTTCATAGCTAGGAAAACTGAGACACTGAGCGCTGATGTGACCCAAATTCACAGAGACTATTAGCAGAGCAAGGAATAGCAACTGCACCACATCTGCCTCTGACCGCTCTCTTTGTAATAGCAATAATCATTATTTATTGGCACAATCCTAGGAGTCCTGTGTGACGGGTTGGATCACAGAAACCCCTTTGGGACTGTCACTTGATGTGCCTAGACTACCTCTGAGCCCCTTTTCCCTGCCAGCTTGGGACTTCAGTACCTTGCCTTGTTTGAGCCAGACACGCTTGCCTGCTGCAAACACAGATCCAAGTCTGAAACATGTTCCCTACAAGCTGCAGGCTTACCTGAAAACAGGTTAAGAAATGCTCTTGTCTCCAGATACCCAGATACTCAGACACCCAGCTCCCACTGGGGCCAAACCTCAAATAAATCCGTTTTACCTTGTATACAGCTTATACAAGGTAAACTCAAATTGTTTGCCCTCTATAACACCGATAGAGAGATATGCATAGGTGTTCCCCCTACCCCTCACCCCCTTGTATTAATACATAAATAAATAAAAAGTGATTTTATTAAAAACAAAAAAATAGGATTTAAGTGGTTTCAAGTAGTAACAGACAGAACAAAGTTAATTACCAAGCAAAATAAAATAACACATGCAACTCGAAACCTAATACAGTAAGAAGCTGAATACAGATAAAATCTCACCCTCAGAAATGTTTCAATAAGCTTCTTTCACGGACTGGACACATTCCTAGTCCGGGGACAACCCTTTCCCTTGGTACAGTCCTTCTTCCAGCTCAGGTGGTAACTAGGGGATTTCTCATGACTGCAGCCCCCTTTGTTCTGTTCCACCCCCTAATATATCTTTTGCATAAGGTGGGAATCCTTTGTCCCTCTCTGGGTTCCCACCCCTCCTTCTCAATGGAAAGACACCAGGTTAAAGTTGGATTCCAGTTCAGGTGACATGATCACATGTCACTCCAAGACTTCATTGTCCACTTGCCAGTACACAGGTATACAGGAAGCCTTACAAGTAAACAGAGCCATTTACAACCAATTGTCCTGGTTAATGGGATCCATCAAGATTCCAAGCCACCATTAATGGCCCACTCTTTGCATAATTACAATAGGACTTCAGAGTTATATTTTATATTGCTAGTTTCAGATACAAGAATGATAATTTATACAAATCCAGTAACTCCTCACTTAATGTCCTCCCGCTTAACATTCATTCAAAGTTACATTGCTGCTCAGTTGGTGAACATGCTCATTTAAAGTTGTGCAATGCTCTCTTATAATGTCATTTGGCTGCCTGCTCTGTCCACTGCTTGTAAGATTCTGTGGAAGAGCAGCGACCTTACAAGGGAGCATTGCACAAGTTCTGCTTCTCCGCCTCCTCTCCCTCCCTCCCAGCGCTTACCTCACCACAAATCAGCTGTTTGGCAGCAGTGCTTAGGACTTTCTGAGAGGGAGGGGGATGAACGGGGAAGTGCTGCATCTCCGCTCTTCCCCCTCCCTCCCAGAAAGTCCAAAGCACGAAGCACTGGGAGGGAGGGGGAGGAGCAGGGAAGCACCATAGCTCTGCTCCTCCCTACTGGAAAGTCCTAAGCGCCACCTTCAGGGGGAGAGGGGAAGGAGAGGGAATGTGGTGTGCTCCAGAGAGGAGGTGGAGTGGGAGTGGGAAGAGGTGGGCCTGGAGTGGAGCGGTGCCGGGGAGTGCTGGGCCTGGAGCATCCCAGGCAAATCAGTGCCTGTTCTTCTCCAGGGAATCTGCCGCTGCTGCTGCCAAGGTGCTTCCTAGCATCCTTGCCTGCAGTGCGATAAGCCAGGGGCATTTCCTAACCACAGTACAGTGCAGTACTGTACAGTATATAATGCCTTTTGTCTTCCCCACAAAAATTTCCTTGGAATCTAACCCCCCACATTTACATTAAATCTTATGGGAAAATTGGATTTGTTTAACATTGTTTCACTTAAAATTGCATTTTTCAGGAACATAATTACAACATAAGTGAGGAGTTACTATAGAATGAACACACTCAGTAGATTATAAACTTTGTAATGATACCTTACAAGACATTTTGCATGAAGCATATTTCAGATGCATTATATTCACACTGATTAGCATATTTTCATAACATCATATGAAGTGCACCATCACATCCTGACTCAGAGTCCCCTGCTCTAGCCATTCATTGACATTGCCTCTTCAGACTGTGCTTTGAAGGAACTGCTCTGATCTAGGAAGAAGCAGAGATGAATGGTGTGTTTGCTTCTGGATGAAAAGTGACTGTCCAAAGAAGGAGAGATGGTTACTGAGTCTCATCAAACATAGAAGGGAATTGCACCGTAAAGCAAAGTCCTGTTATGATGGTTTGGGGAACCTGCCATTGTAGAACTTACGAATTTTGCTTGATATCATGAACTCTCTGTACCTATATCAAACTACAAACTCCATCTTGTTTTCTGAACACCATTTTGATTACAAAACTGTTCTTTGCCTTTCCCTTGGCTCTGTAGCCTCCATACTGAGCTAAAAGCCATAGGAGATGTCAGGACAAATGCTGGCACCTGGCAAAGGGCTAGCAATGGAGGGTCATTAACTCTCCATGGTCTTCTATTCAAATGGAAGCACCCTTGGACAAAGACTTGGCAACTGTACAGGGCAAGCCAGTTTTTCATGTCTGGGATCTGGAGGGGTGGCAATCAAGTAATAGATTACCTAATAGGGGATTTGAGGCTGACCTCATGGCAAAGGGGAATCGAAGTTATAAAAGGACCAGGTTAGCTTGGACTATATCTCTTTGACTGACCAAAACAGGAAGAGAAGCATGTGCTGGAGGAGTGAAGTCCAGGAGAGGGGACTCTGACCAAATCCCAAAGAACACTAAAGAGTGGTGAGGAAACTGAGCCAGGCAATGGCATACAGAAGATTCATATTTTGCATAGATCTGTATATCTTTTATACTGCCTGAAGTAAAGGGAGATTGTTTGGAAATCCTTCTGCAACATCTGTGTCTGTTTGCTTCAACTATCACATGGTCTATGTGAACTTGAGACCAGAATGCGAGTCTCTGGAAAAGAGTGTACTAAGCTACTGGAGTGTTGAGGGGGAGGTCAGCACTGGTCCTGGGGGCCTAAGGCAGCCTGACCATGAGGTCCCACTTTCGGAAGGGGTATCAGAGTCTGTGCCCTGGAATCATGCTGGAGAAGCTAGAGCCAGAGGTCGTGACTTAAATCTGCCCAGACAAAGTGGGGTTTAAAAGTACAAGGGCCCAGTATGCAGGTCCAAACACAGCCTGGTGATGGTAAAGCAGGAGGAGCTCTACCAAGGGTGAGACACCTGTGTTCCTAAGGCAGGGCACAGTTCTGGCCCCAGAGAGGGGAACATGCCCTGTCTCTAAGAAAAAGTTGGTGCTGTCTTAAAAGGCTGCACAAAAACACCTCAATGTGTCACCTGAAGAAATGAATTTTCATTATCCACTTGCCAGCACACAGATATACAGGTGGCTGCCCTTTCTGGATAGACCTTATGGTGTCCTGGATCTGCTGGAGCTGTAGGACTCTGGGTCTGGGACCTGCTGCTCCTAAACATTCAGCTTCTGAGACATCTTATGCTCACTGGCACTCTGCTAGCTTTGCCATGGCCCTGGAAGGAAGATACTTATATGGGGTCAGAGAGCATCCAGGAAGGAAAGGAATGGGTGAGCCCCAGTGGGGCAGGAGAGGATTGCCCACTCTTAGTGAAAATCAGTGAAGCCTTTTCAGGTCAGAAGGATATTGTCCTGCTGTGGGAATAGCTGGTACACCTTCAGGTAAAAGCTCAGTGAATTGGTCAGGGGACTCTGGCAGCAAATCTTGCCCACACACGTCTCTTCAGTCAAATTCTGACTCATTTATTTCATTGACTCCCTTTATTACTTTTACAAAGGGCAGATTCCTGCTGCCAGCTGCCTTCTGGGGAGAGTATCATAGAATCATAGGACTGGAAGGGACCTCAAGATGTCATCTAGGCCAGTCCCCTGCCCTCATGGCAGGACTAAGTATTATCTAGACCATCCCTGATAGGTGATTGTCTAACCTGCTCTTCAAAAATCTCTAATGATGGAGATTCCACCACCTCCCTAGCCAGCTACTGCAGCCCATGTAAGGGCTGAAGTGGGTCGCAGATGTTCCGGTGCTGTGACTCACAATACAGACTAGCCATCTAAGCACCATCAAACCTGCTGAGAGAGAAGACCGAATCCCTCATGAGAACCTCAGTCCTGAGAAATTAGGCTAGTTTAAAAGTAAAAGGACCGTAGTGGAAAGGATTCAGAGAACAGCCCTTTTCTTGAGGCAACTCTCTGACCTTTGCAGAAAAAAATACAAAGAATCCAGAATATCAAGGAAAGAAGCCGCCTCCACGTCAGCATTCCGTTTCTTTTCATTCAGACTCCTCTGTAAAGACTGTTAATTATGCTGCTTTTCCCTTGGAAAGATACATTTACTGCTCAGCTGGAACCAGGTAATGGGAGCTCCAGTGGAGCTACCACTTGCATGACTGGAAGTCTGAGTGGAGAATGATAGCTGCATGCATGCAGTGGTGAGAAAGGTGCACTCATAGTATGTCCTGGGGGAAGAGCGAACAGAAGGCCAGACTGAAATCAGTGGAATTACACAGAAATAACTTTGTCCTAGTGTGCTAGGCACAGTTTATTAGATTGATGCGGCTAGTCGGTAGCTAGACAGGCACAAGTGGCCAGTCTCAGTGCCTGTGGAGCCTATTACAGTGCTCCTGGGAATCAGTGTCCTAGGCCAGCTGGTGTTCTGGAGTCAGCCCCTGGATATATACACTGTGCCTGTTTTGTTTTAGCTCTTGTCAAATGTGGCTAAAGTGGACACAGATTAAACCTGCCATGAAAGTTTACAAGGATGGGAAAAAATCCAGCTGAACCCAATAGCCAGAGTCTCTGTGCAGGGTTTGTAACAGATGTGGACGTAACTGTGCTCAGGGAGAATGTGGAATCTGCCTGCATGGCAACGGTGTCAGTACAAGGGCCAGCTGTGTCCACATCCAAGACACACAGAGACGGAGTACTGGGCAGACACAGGATACATACACATACAGGGATACCCACCCACATGCATAGCTGCCGCCATACAGTTACACACAGAAACAGAAGCTGCAAAGACACTGCAGCACCACTCAGGAGTACAGAGAGACAGCTACATATATGCACTGGACAGAGGGAACATGCTGAACACCCAGAGATGCACAACTGTGTGCTGGCACAGACACTCTGGTAATAAAGACTCACTATGCAGAGTCATACCTCATTATGCAGGTACACAGAGTCACACCCACTTGGTAACACACTCCCCCCTCCATGCACACATACTCATGCCTAGCTAGATGAATGCGTAGGCTCCCCATGGTGCTGTGTGCATGCTCGCAGACACTCATGGTCACACAGCCCCAGTAACAGACATAGCCCCATGTATATTCAGTGACAAACTCACAGGTACACGTACCCATCCACATGTCCAGTCACTCATGCATCCACATGTGTTCAATACATGTACTCACACGCATGACTAATAAGAAATCCACAGAAACACTAGTTGCAGACATAAATGCTCAGTAATGCACAGACATACATGAGCAATCAGACACACAAGCACATACCCAGTCACAGACACACACACACAATTTTGACTTCACATCAGAGATCCTCAGCTGGCATAAGCTAGTGTAACTCCAAGGATCTGGCCCCTTGTCTTCAGGCTTCACTTTTTTCACCATATGCTGTTTATATTTGTATGTTTCTGTGAAGCATTTTTGCTCTCCTTTCTGCAGAGAAGAATATACTGATTTATTACATGGTAGCATGTAGCAGGCTGACGTCTTCCCCTCTCTCCTTCCCTTTCCTCACTTGGAGAAATTCACAACCAACAGCCAATGCCAGTGCAATGAAAATATTAAAAAGGAAATGAAAAGAGGAAAAAAAACTTCTGGGCCAAATCCCTCCCTGGTGTAACTCTACCAGTTCCAGCAGAGAAACACTAGGGATGCATGTATCCCAAACTGTTGTTTTGATAAACTAAACAATTAATTAACAACTCTCTCTCGAGCAGATCTCTCCTTGCGGCTGAGTATGTGAGGAACACACAGATCCACGTAAGGGCTCTATCATCACCATTACATGCTGAAGAATAGTGGCTAATTAATTATAATGATGGTAAAGATTAGATCCAAATTCCTCTACACGATGCATACACAGCCGAACCCAGACAAAATAAATCAGAGCACCGTATCATAATCCACAAGCTTCAGAGAATTAAACAGGTGCATTCTAATCACAGGCTTAATGCAACCACATTCAATATGCACAGGAGTGCACTCAAATGCAGTATATCTTTAAGGGACTCTGAGAAAGGTATCACAGCTCAGATGAAACACATAACTTAGGCCCTGACCATCTGTAGTCATTTAAGATCCTTTGGTTTTTTTTTTTTTTTTTGCGCAAAATGTAGAGAAATTGGACTCTATATCCCAGGCAAACTCCAGTGGAAGTCATTCCTTTCTGCCTCCCTAAATCCCTCCTTATGTTCTTATGATTTCAGATGGAGATGGCATTCCTCTTCATTTGCTGGACAAAGGCGTTGTTATGCTGTTAGGCAGCTGCCCACTCCCATTCAAGAGGCAGCTGCATTTCAGTGATGGGGGGAAATTATTCCAGTTGTAAAGCACTTTAGAATTCTGTGGGGTGAAAGAGGCTTTATTCATTAACCTAACTGTATTAATCATTAGTAAAGATTGGTTTCATAGCATTTGAAGGCACCTAACTTGCTCTCCACTCCACTCAGCTTGGTCTCCAAATTCTAGGTACCAGCCAGAGACCAAGTTTCTCAGAAAAAAATGCTGTAGATACAACTTGGGTTAACTTCACCCCTAAAGTCACTTCACTGAAATCAGCAGGCCACATTCATCCCTGGTATGACTGCTGAATCAATGGTAGTACATCAACTGTTGTAGGCATCATATCAAAGGAGAGTTTTGAGGAGGGATTTGAAGGTGGGCAATGAGGTAGCTTTGCAGATGTTTACAGGGAGTGCCCCAAACATGAGGGACTGCATGGGAAAAAACACGAAGGGACTTGTCTGAAAACTTAACAAGCACAGACTGATTGGAAACAAGCAATCAACAGATCAATAGCGAATGAGAGAGGACAGGTGTTAGTGGGGGGTATGACTGTGAAAGGCATTGAAAATGAATACAGGCATCTTATGTTTGATGCTATAGGGCAGGGATTTTCAACCTCTGGTTTGCAGATGCCTGTGGGTCCACATACTATGTCTAAGATTTCCAAAGAGGACCAATGTCCATTCAAAAATATTTTTAGGGGTCAGCAAATGAAAAAATGTTGAAAACCACTGCTTTAGAGAATGGGGAGCCACTAGAGGAATTCAAAGGGAGGGGTGACATCATCAAAGTGAAGGTTGGGGAAATGATTTTTGCAGCAGAATTCTGAATGAGTATAAGCAAGGCAAGACTGCATTTGTCAAGGCCAGAGAGAAGGATGTTGCAATAATTGAGAACATAAGAACAGCCATACTGGGTCAGACAAATGGTCCATCTAGCCCAGTATCCTGTCTTCTGACAGTGGCCAATGCCAGGTGCCCCAGAGGGAATGAATAGAACAGGCAATCATCAAATGATCCATCCCTTGTTGCCCATTCCCAGCTTCTGACAAACACAGGCTTAGGGCACCATCCCTGCCCATCCTGGCTAATAGCCATTGATGGACCTATCCTCCAGCAACTTAACTAGTTCTCTTTAAAAACCCTGTTATAATCTTGGTCTTCACAACATCTCCTGGCAAAAAGTTCCACAGGTTGACTGTGCGTTTGTGAAGACATACTTCCTTTTGCTTGCTTTAACAATACAAGGTGTGAGATGACAAGAACTTGGATGTCAAGTATCAGAGGGGTAGCCGTGCTGGTCTGGATCTGTAAAAAGCAACAAAGAGTCCTGTGGTACCTCATAGACTAACAGATGTATAAGCTTTTGTGGGTGAATACCCACTTCGTCAGGCACAAGTATGTGGGTATTCACCCACGAAAGCTTATGCTTCAATACTTCTGTTAGTCTATAAGGTGCCACAGGACTCTTTGTCGCTTTATAAAGAACGTGGATGAGAGTTTTAGCTGTGTGGATGGATAGGCAAGGCTGTCATCTTAGCAGTGTTATGCAGAAAGAATTGGCAATATTTAAACATGGTGGTTAAATGCTGCCCACCACCACAGAGGTGTCTACATGTTAGTAGGACTGGACCTGAATGCTCCCAAACATGGAGATAGGAGTAGGCTGAAAATTCAAAGCTGGAGTTGAATTTTGGCAATGACCCCTATCTTTATAATGGTCTAGACCCTAAATCCCAACCCAGCCAACCAACTTTGGTGGTGCACAAATCCAGATTTGGAGTTCAAACCCCTCTCTGTGATAACACTGAGAGATAGGAGAACATGGAGACTAGCCAGCTGGGCCTGTGCACAGAGATCATGAAATAGTTTCTTCAGTGATAATAGTTAGCAGGGCAGAAAGAGATCAGATAAACTGGCAGCTGATTGACAGAGTGAAGCTGGCAATAAGAACTGCTCAGGTCAAATACTGATAATCTTACCATCAGGGTTGAGAAAGCAGGAGACCCCATGTAATTCAAAGAGCTGAAAGATCAATAAAATGCCAGCAAACATTCCTCTCATCCTACTCTTAGCGCCAGGAGGTAATCTCACCTCTTCGCCCCAGAGAGCAGAGTGACAATCGGAATGAGCTGAGATGGTTTTATCTTAGTCACTGGTGGACATTTGGACACATGGTAAAACTGCCACACCTGTTCAACACAACTAGCGACTTCCGCTAACAGAACATGGGGAGCCAGGTCAGGAATAGATGTGGTGGTGGGGAGGGGCGGGGGGGGGGGGGGGGAGTGCAAGACAGGACTGAGGTTGCATTGCAAGAGCTGTGAGCGTGCAGGGGATCCAGGACTGGAATAGCAGGGGTGCTGCAGGCCAGCATGGAAACGCAGTGATCTGACAATAACTGAAAAGGGGAAGAATCTTGAACCAAAACAACAAGGTTGGTGCAGATCTGGATTGAGTAGACTGTCAAGAACCAACACCAAGCCCAAGACAACAATAGCGCAAGGTACAGTATTGTATGCCAGGATACTGTAGGGTACAATGGCAGTTGTTCTTTGAAATGAAAGAGCAAGGGCTGACACAGCTCAGAAGTGAGGTACATTGGCAGAACAGGAAAGAGAGAGTGCTGGGGATAAGAAATTGTTGTACAGGATCAGGACTGGGGTGCATTGCAGGCGAGGTGCAATTGGAGGGAAAGCTTTATTCTATGCTCTGTCCTGCTGCCTCTGACAAGCATGCACTGAAGCAGACCAAAATCCACAAAGCATAGGGGCCTTTTTAAAAAAAAAAAAAAAAAAAAAAAAAACAACTTAAATACATTTTTAAAATCAACCCCGAAACATTTTTGGAGTGCTTTCTGATCCAAGCAGAGACACATTTTGCTTGTTTCTTGGCAAAGAAAAACACTTAACCAAAGGGAACTCTGAGATACTGGGCCTGGCCAAGCGTGGGGCAGAATCTGCTCTTTCCAATTATCTGCCAGCCTAATCATAAAAACATCACGGTGCACGCTCCATATGTCATTTTTATTGAATTCATTCAAGAGTTTCTCGATTAATCTTTTATTATTCCTTTTCAAATCCCAAGGTGCCCATAAACGGGGGCTGATCATGGAGAGTAATTCTTACACCAAGAGACAACCATCAGAATCATTTCAGATCCCACATCCCTGCCTGCCTAACACGTGCTCCCACACCACGTCCTACGGCAGCTCCTGCTGGGAGCAACTGGGACACATCTCCCACCAGCATTCTAGCCCCTTTCCTGACAATGCCTCTCACAGTAGCGGCTGTCTCTGGAATAGCCATGACCACACAGCCAGTGCTGCTGCTCCATCCCTGTAGTGTTCCCTGCATTGAGTGGCTGAGACTGGAGTAGCAGTGAGCTCTGCCACAGCCAGTTCTCTGTTCCTGTTGGGAGGATCTGTGACTGGACTATTTGTGAGCTCTCTCCTGTACCATTTCCTACAGTGCCACCTGCCTGGAAAAGCTGAGGCCAGATGGTTTGCTTCTGTGTATTTATTTAGATTAGGCTCATCACATGTTGTCGGAGCATCCATTCCTATTGTACCTCTTCCTGGGGTCAGGCAGTGACTGCTGTGAATAGGACTGTCCCAAGCCAGGGCTCCTCCACTAGTTCTTGCTGTAAGAAATTGGGAGGGAAGATGTGCACTCTCACATTCCTGCACCATTCCTTTCAATGAATCCAGCTGAGAAGGACTGGACCTAGAGGAGCTCTGAGCTTCCCCAGGCAATGGTCTTCCTGGGGCAGTAGGAAACTGACAAAGGGCTTGGCTACACTGGAGAGTTGCAGCACTGGTGGTGGCTTTAAAGCGCTGCAACTCACTCACCGTCCACACTTGCAAGGCATATACAGAGCTGTATCTCCCTGGCTACAGCGCTGGTTGTACTCCACCTCGACCTGGGGAATAATGACTATAGCACTGCTGATGCAGCGCTGCTCCGCCAGTGTGGCCAACAAAAGCGCTGTTATTGGCCTCCAGAGGTATTCAGAGGTATCCCAGAATGCCTGTTCAGCCACTCTGCTCATCAGTTCAAACTCTACTGCTCTGGCCTCAGGTGACCAAGCATCAGACCCGCCCTTTAAATGCCCCGGGAATTTTAAAAATCCCCTTCCTGTTTGCTAAGTCAGGTGTAGAGTACAATCAGTGAAACTTTCCAGGTGACCATGGCTCCATGTGGCAAATGAGCCCCAGCATGGAGCAATGGCGAGTTGCTGGACCTCCTCAGTGTTTGGGAGGAGGAAGCTGTACAGTCCCAGCTGCACTCCAGCCGTAGGAATTATGATACCTATGGACAGATATCAAGGCCCATGCTGGAAAGGGGCCATGCCTGGGACACGGTGCAGTGCAGGGTTAAAGTGAAGGAGCTGCAGAGTGCCTACTGCAAAGCCCGTGAGGGAAACCGCCACTCCAGCGCTGCCCCCACGACCTGCCGTTTTTACAAAGAGCTGGACACAATACTTGGGGGTGACCCCACTTCCATTCTAAGGACCATGATGGACACTTCAGAGAGGGGGTGGGGAGGAGGAGGAAAGCGAGAGTGAGGGTAGTGGGTTGGGGGGAGACACCCCGGAGTCCCAGGAGGCATGCAGTCAGGAGCTTTTCTCAAGCCAGGAGGAAAGTAGCCAGTAGCAGCAGCTGGTATTTGGTGGAGTACAAAACAGAGGAGTGGGTTCCCGGTATATTTTCAGGACTGAAATTTTTCGGGAGAGGAGGGAGGGTTAGGGCTGCATGCATGCATGCCTAGATGCGGAACAGCGTATTGATGTGGTCTATCACGTCGCGGTAATCGGCCTCGGTAATCTCTTCAAAAGTTTCAGCCAGAGCGTGGGCAATGAGCTTGCGCAGGTTTCTTGGGAGAGCCACGTGTCGCTTGTCCCAGTCAGGCTAACGCGTCGCGCGCACTGTGCCGCAAGGGGTGGGGGACATTGCAAGAGACACAAGCAAGTTGCATAGCGTGCCGGGTGGAATCGCATTGCAGTAGAAGACCCTCCAGTGGCTTCCAGGTGACTCGCGAGCAATGAGACATCTTCCGACAAAACTCCTGTGGAAAATGTTGGGATAGTGTTCAGTGTAGGTGCCTCTGCAGCGTTTGCTTTCCCAACAAAGAAACCCCGAGGACATTACAGACCTGAAATAATCAGTCCCCTTCCACACCATTTTGGGCTCCGTGGGTTA
This sequence comes from Chelonoidis abingdonii, assembly GCF_003597395.2. Classification (NCBI taxonomy): domain Eukaryota; kingdom Metazoa; phylum Chordata; order Testudines; family Testudinidae; genus Chelonoidis; species Chelonoidis abingdonii. Next base: position 159,907,094 of record NC_133769.1, on the reverse strand, counting down.
TGTGTCTCTTTTGGATGGGAATAAATAAGAGATCTCGGCTGCCCATGTTATCAACAGCTGAAGACTACAAAACCTCCAGAAGAAGCCGCAAAAAAGCAAGAAGACATTTCTGCAAGCAGTTAGCAGCACTCTGTCACAGAGATGCAAAAAGGCAGGACTAGGGAAGGAAAAGCAGGATCCGCCAAGGAAAATGCAGCAGACAGGAAGAAAAGCACAAAGCAGCTGATAAGCATCCTGGAGCACCAAGCAGACTCTATCCAGGCGCTCGTAGCCATGCAGGCGGAGCACTACCGCGCCCGTCCCCCCCTGCCGCCCTTGTCCCAAAGCTCTTTCCCTTATCTCCCCATGTCAGCTCAAAACCCCCTTCCCCAGCATCCATGTTCTTACCACCACCACCAGCTGCCTCCAACACCTGTACGTTCACCAGCCAGCCCTGAGAACTACGACCCTTACCCTCTGTACTCAACCCCCATCACCATGCAGTATAGGCATCCTGAAGTGCAGCAGTCATTGCACAGCACTCCAGACAGGACATATGCAAATCTGTGATTGTACAGTTCCCCACCCCACCCTCCTGCCTTTTTAGGTTCCCAAAAACTTGTGTGTCTGTCAATAAAGTCATTTTCTTTTCAATAAATGAATTCTTGGCTTTGAAAAGAGTCTTTATTATTGTGTAACCCTTCTGCCCCTCTGAGTTGGCAGCAACAAGGGCCAGATTCAGTATCCAGGGGTTCCGTTTCAATAACACAATGCAAAACCAGCTTGAGCCCCCACCCAGTGACCTGGGACAATTACCACCCCCTCGACCGCCTCTAGAAGGCAATACTTCCCCACTCGCAAGCACGGAGTCCAAGTGTAGCAAAATCATTTTAATAAAGGAGGAAAACAATGCAGCATCACGTTGGAGAAACACCACAAACAGGATTACAACACAAACCATAAGTAAAAAACCCCACCTCCAAGTACGTTTGGCAATGTCCTTTCCCCCTTAGGGTCTTAAGTCCAATCATCCCAAAGTATCTGTCTCTAGTCAGTGCCACCCCAGAGTTCAAAAGTTTATCTGCAGAGTTCCTCCCCCCCCCCAGCCTGGGTGGAAATGGGGGAGGCATACGCAGGAGGTTAAGGGGCACCTTCTGTGGGCCAGCGGCCAACTGCTTCACCTCTCCGTGGAGTTCTGCTACAGCCTTCACCACAACCCGCTCCACTCCACCAGCTGTGCCACTCCTGCAGCTGTCCCCGCAAACCGCTCCACTCCACTCCGCTCACTGTTCTGTGGGCTGCTCCAACGTGCTGGAAACTGCTCCGCTCTGTCAGCTGCTTAGCGACAGATCTTCAGACTCCCCCACTAGTTAACACAGCACTCAGTGATCTCAGCTCAGTAAGGTTAGCTCTTTTAGTGATTTCAGCTCTTAGTGATTTCAGCTTGTAGTAAGGGAGCCCTAGTGCTGGTACACCATTGACCCAATGTGAATTCAGCTCAGCAGCCTCTAGATGGACTGCTAATGGATTCAAAATTAGCTCTGCTCTTCAACCGTGGATAGAGGAGGATGTGCAATTGGTGTTTTAAGCCCTCAAAAATGACCCATACCATCAGGTACACACACCAGTCCCCAAACTCTCTCAATTCACTGGGTTTTGGCACCCATGTCCCTTGTCTAACAAATGCTACTTAAGTAATGGTGAGACATCTGTCATAAAGCAGTCTCATAGTTCCTCATTCACATAATCAGGGTGACAACACTTTATTCCTCCTGCCCCAATAACAAAGAAATTGAGGATCCCAGAGCTGTCAAAATAACCATCCCAGGCTGCCGTGGGCTATGCTAGTTAGGGTGGGTGTGCCAATGCAAATACCTGAAATTCCTTTCCACACTCCCCGTAATTCATCAGATGTCAGGGTAGAGCTCATCCTGACTCTGCTTACAATTGCATAAAGTCAAAGATACCTGAGCCCAGGAAAGAAACAGGCACTGCAAATCAACTTAGCAAACACAGATTCCTACTAACATTGTAGCCACTGCACTTCTCTCCCATGAAGGCACCAAACATTACTGTCGGTTTTCAGCCTCAAATTCCTCCCTCAAGGCATCGCTAATCCTTGCAGCCCTGTGCTGGGCCTCTCTAGCAGCCCTGTTCTGGCTGTGAAAATTCAGCATCCAGGCGTTGACCCTCAAAGGTCCATGCCTGACTGAATCTTTCACCCTTCCCTTCACAAATATTATGGAGAGTACAGCACACGGATATAACCACGGGTATGCTGCTTTCCCCCAAGTCCAGCTTCCCATACAGAGATCTCCAGCAGCCCTTTAAATGGCCAAAAGCACACTCCACCGTCATTTGGCACCAGCTCAGCCTGTAGTTGAACCGTTCCTTGCTGCTGTCAAGGCTCCCTGTGTATGGTTTCATGAGCCACAGCATTAACAGGTAAGCAGGGTCTCCAAGGATTACAATGGGCATTTTGATGTCCCCTACCGTAATCTTCCGGTCTGGGAAAGACGTCCCGGCTTGTATCTTCCTGAACAGGCCAGTGTTCCGAAAGATGCGTGCATCATGCACCTTTCTGGGGCAGCCTGTGTTAATGTCAATGAAATGCCATGGTGATCCACAAGCACCTGGAGAACCTTGGAGAAATACCCCTTCCGATTAACGTACTCGAATGCTAAGTGGGGTGGTGCAAGAATAGGAATATGTGTCCCATCTATCGCCCCTCCACAGTTAGGGAAACCCATTTGGGCAAAGCCATCCACAATGTCCTGCACGTTTCCCAGAGTCATGGTTCTTCTTAGCAGGATGCGATTAATGGCCCTGCAAACTTGCATCAACACGATTCCAACGGTCGACTTTCCCAGTCCAAACTGGCTCCCGACAGATCGGTAGCTGTCTGAAGTTGCCAGCATCCAGATTGCAATAGCCACCTGCTTCTCCACCAGCAGGGCGGCTCTCAATCTTCTGTTCTTATGCTGCAGGGTGGGGGCGAGCTCAGCACACAGTCCCATGAAAGTGGCTTTTTTCATCCGAAAGTTCTGTAGCTACTGCTCGTCCTCCCAGACTTCCATGACGATGTGATCCCACCACTCAGTGCTTGTTTCCCGAGCCCAAAAGTGGTGTTCCACGGTGCTGAGCATGTCTGTGAATGCCACAAGCAATTTCGTGTCGTACGCATTACACGATTCACTATCATCGTTGGACTCCTCATTGTCACTTTGGATCTTAAGGAATAGCTCAACTGTCAAAAGTGATGTGCTGGCGAGACTCATCAGCATACTCCTCAGCAGTTCGGGCTCCATTTCCCACAGAAATCGCGCTGCACAGAAACCGTTGAAAGAGGCAAGATGGCGCCAAACGTGGACGGAAAAACAGGGACTGCTGGGATGTGAAGCGATGCATCCCGGGACGTTGGGACAGGAAACAGAATGACCCGCCCCCTCCGCCCCCTTCCAACAACACACGGCGCCAGAATGGGACAAGGTGCTCTGTGGGATAGCTGCCCATAATGCACCACTCCCAACACCACTGCAAATGCTGCAAATGTGGCCACACTGCAGCGCTAGTAGCTGTCAGTGTGGCCACACTGCAGCGCTCTCTCTACACAGCTGTACGAAGACAGCTTTAACTCCCAGCACTACACAGCTGCAAGTGTAGCTAAACCCAAAGAAAAAGAGTCTGAAGAGTATGTTGTCCCAGTGGGAGATTTTTTCTGCCCCAGTAACCCTTTGGGGATCTTGATCCATGTAATGTCTCTACCTTATTAAAGCTGCAGTTAATTAATTAAATATTTAGTGCATTAAATGGGTTTCTTTTGTATTAAGGAGCTGAGTTCTTGTTCAGGGTGTATATGATGCTGTGTATCCTCCCAAGAAGCTGCAATTTGTCATGCTAATTGCTCAGTCTTCAAAACCTGTGTCATTTCTGCAGCAGCTGAGCAAATCATACACTCCTCTCATCCCACCCCCAGACATGAGAGGAGCTGGGCTGATCAGACTTCTGGAGGAGCAGTGACAGTTTTTAATGTGAATAGGTGAGTTCCCTGCCTTTCCCAGGAATGGAGCCCAACACCACTTGCTGACTGGGATCAGGGTAAGTTAAATGCGAGCAACCTCCAGACTGAATGTCAGAACAAGGGAGGCAGCAGGAGTCAGTGTACAGAGCTCTGGACTCCAGGGCTTGGCTACATTCAAAACTCCACAGCGCTGCTGCAGGAGCGCTCCCGCGGCAGCGCTTTGAAGTGCGAGTGTGGTCGCGGCACCAGTGCTGAGAGAGAGCTCTCCCAGCGCTGCAGATACTCCACCTCCCCGTGGGGATTAGCTTACAGTGCTGGGAGCTGCGCTCCCAGCGCTGGGGCACTGTTTACACAGGCGCTTTACAGCGCTGTAACTTGCTGCGCTCGGGAGGGGGTGTTTTTTCACACCCCTGAGCAAGAAAGTTGAAGCACTGTAAAGCGCCAGTGTAGCCAAAGTGGACTTAGGGATTCTATTCCCTGCTCCGCATCTGGCCTCCTGTACGACCTTGGGCAAGTCACTTCACCGCTCTGTGTCTCTGTTTCCCCCATCTTTAAAATGGGTTTAAGGGGGATCCTTTGTAAAGTGATTTGAGATTCATTGATTGATAACACTGAAGAATTATTACTATTCCTGATTAGACTGCATGCACACTAAGGCACCATGATGCCCATTTTTATTAAATCTGGGCTGAGGTGGACTGTGCTCCCCACCAAAGCAGAGTAGAGATGCCACGTGAAAGTTACAGATGAGCCAAACTGTAAGCTGCCCATCTCCTAAGCTGAACAGAAAGAGGGAAGCACATCATTCCTGTGCTCCTCATACAGCACTGCTCCCTGTTCAATACCAGATCCAATACAAAGCTCTCATGTTATGGATACATACACTGCAGACACTATTGTGTAAATCTCATACAGGATGGAGGAAATGGGCCAAGATCCTTAGATTTCCAGCTCTAAGAACATAAGGCTCTAACACTCAAGCTGAAGAAGCTCTCCCTAAGCAAGCACCAGTAATAGAACCCTTAGACACTAGAATCCAGCCCCTGGAGGGCAACATTACTCATTCATGCACCTACATTTTGCACAAGGAGGAAGGGGAGTTAGCAGCAGAGCAGGAGAAAGAGCCTAGGGGCTCATTAGGGGCAGGATAACAGGCAGCTAGGTGTGTGGGTTTTCAGTGGGAAGCATGTGTTCCAAGACTGAGATTAGGAAAATCAGTTAGCAAAGGGGAACTTAACAGAGTAGTGGGGTTTGGCTTTCTTACATGGGTGCTGTGAAGATTTCACAGTTCATACATTTATAAATCCTGAGGGCAGAAGGGACCCCTGCGATCATCTAGTCCGGGATGGCCAAACTGCAGCTCATGTGCCATATGCAGCTCTTTAACAGTTAAAGTGTGGCTCACAGAACCCCCCATACTCCCCATTCTCCACCTTCCAGAGTGTGGGGGTGGGGGGACTCAGGGCTTCTGTCCTGCAGCAGAATGGGGGGGCGAGGGCTAGATTCTGCCCAACAGGGAGAGGACTCTTGCTGAATCCCCAAGTCCTAGTAGGCACTTCCTACAGGGCTGAAGCACCTAGCTTCCCCTCCTTGCCTTAATGAGATGCCCCGAGCCCTGGCAGGTGCAACCAACTCTCAAACTTCTGAAGATTATCATATGTGGCTTGGAGGATCAGTAAATTTGGTCACCTCTGATCTAGTCTGACCTATATAACACTGCCCCAAAGACCTCCCTCCAAATAATTCCTACAGCAGATCTTGTAGAAAAACATCAAAACTTGATTTAAAAAGTTGTCAGTCAGAGAATCCACCACGACCCTTGGTAAATTGTTCCCATGGTTAATTTACCCTCATTAAGAACGTGCACCTTATTTCCAGTTGGAATTTGCCAAGCTTCAACTTCCAGTCATTGGATAGTGTTATACCTTTCTCTGCTAGATAGAAGAGCCCATTAAATATTTGTTCCCCCTGTAGGTACTTACAGACTGCAGTCAAGTCACCCCTTAACCTTCTTTGTTAAGAGAAATAGATTGAGCTCCTTGATTCTTTCACTATAAGTCATGTTTTCTAATCCTTTAATCATTCATGTAGCTCTTCTCTGAACTCTCTAATTTATCAACAGCCTTCTTGAATTGTGGGCACCAGAATTGGACACAGTATTGCAGCAGCAGTGGAATATACAGAGATTAAATAGCCTCTCTACTCCTGCTTGAGATTCCCCTCTTCATGCATCCCAGGTTTACATTAGCTCTTTTGGTTGCAACATCACATTGGGAGCTCACGTCCCGCTGATTCTCCACCCTGACCCCCCAAACCTTTTTTAGTCACCTTTTCCCAGGATAGAACCTCCCCCCTCCACACACACTAGGCGTATGGCCTACATTCTTTGTTCCTAGAGATATACATTTATATTTAGCCGTATTAAAGCATATTATTTGCTTGTGTCCAATTTACCAAGCAATCCAGATCGCTCTGTATCAGTGACCTGCCCTCTTCATTATTTACCACTTCCCCAATTTCTGTCTCATCTGCCAACTTTATTAGTGATGATCTTATGTTTTCTTCTAGATCATTCATAAAAATATCAAATAGCTTAAGGCTAAGAACTAATCCCTGTGGGACTCCACTGGAAACCCACCTGTTCAATGACGATTCCCTCTTTACAGCTTTATTTTAAGACTTAGCAGTTAGCTAGTTTTTAAACTGTTGAATGTGTGCCATGTTACATTTTATATTGTTCTAGTTTTTCAATCAAAATGTTGTGCAGCACGAAGTCAAATGCCTAACAGGAGAATAGTTCATCGATACTATTAACCTTATCCACCAAACTTGTAATCTCACCAATAAAAATATCAAGTTAGTTTGACAGGATCTATTTTTCATAAACCCGTGTTGATTTGCATTAGTTACATTAACATCCTTTAATTCTTTATTAATCGACTCTCATATCAGCCACTCCATTATCTTACTTGGGATCAATGTCAGGATGACAGGCCTATAATTACTTAGGTCATGCCCTTTACCCTTTTTAAAAATTGGCATAACATTAGCTTTCTTCCAGTCTTCTGGAACTTCTCCAGTACTCCAAGACTTATTGAAAAAATCAACATTAATGGTCCAGCAAGCTTCTCAGCCAGCTCTTTGAAGCAAGGTATCTGGACCTGCTAATTTAAAAATCTAAACTTTAGTAGCTGCTGTTTAACATTTCCCTGATATGCCAGTGGAATGGAAAGAGTGTTACCACCATATGATGAGACCATATAATCTGTTTCTTCCCCAAATATGGAACAGAAATATTTATTGAACACTTCTGCTTTTTCTGCATTATTGATAATTCTACCATTTGGATCTAGTAATGAATCAATACCATTGTCAGGATTCTTTTTGTTCCTAATATATTTCAAAAACTCTTATTGTCCTCCTCTCTGCTGGCCAAAGATTTCTCCTTGTGCCCCTTTGCTTCCCTTATCACTTTTCCGTAATTCCTATCTTCTGATTTTTATTCATTACTATCAACATCACTTTCTTCCATTTGTTATTACTTTTTTAAAATTTCATTTCCCCTCTAAACCAGGTTGGGTTGTGGGGGGTTAATGTGTATGGTCTTCCTTCCTTGATTCTGGGAACTTATTTTTTTTGCAGGGGAAGGCATCTACTAAAGTGCTCTTAAATGATTCCCAATCATCATTCACATTTTTCTGATTAAATTCTTCCTCCCAGCTGATTTGGTAATAACTGTTTTCAGCTGTGTGAAACTGGCCCTGTTAAAGCACCAAGTGTATATAGTGCTGGTCTGAACTTCATTCTGTTTGCACATTATAAAGGTGACCAAGTTGCAATCACTTGTATCTAAGTTCCCATTAATTTTTAGTTCTGTGATCAGTTCCTCTTTATCTGTTAGGACAAGGTCTAATAAAGAATTCCCCCATGTTGGCTGCAACACTTTGAATAAGGAAATTGTCATCTATAATGCTTAGAAATTCAAAGAATGTTTTAGTACTGGCAACATGAAACCTCATCCATATTCAAGTCCCCTATGATCACATAGCTTTTTCTCCTACTCACTATAGATAAGTGCATAAGGAGGTGATCATCCTGTTCTCTAGTGTGATTTGGCAGTCTGTGGAAGACACCAGCTAAGACCATTAGGACATTGATCCATTAGTATTCAAGATCATTTTCTTCTGAGTTATCAGTGACTTGGAAATAGGTAATGCCATTTTTGACATAGAGTGCCACTCCCCCTCTCCTTTTGCCCACTCAATCCTTCATAAATAAGTTATCACCACTGATTTTAACATTCCAATTGTGTGACTCATCCCACCAGGTTTCAGTAATACCAACTAGATCAAATTTGTGCTCATAAATGAGCAATTCCAGTTCCCCTTTTCTGTTACTCAGGTGCCTAGTGCTGGTGCGTAGGCTGTTCAAGAATTTCTTCTCTTCATGTCCTTTGGTCCCTTGATTAATTTTGTTCTCAGAATCTCAATTTTGTGCTGACTGACTGCTCGTATCTTCCCTCTTTTTACGCTCTCCTTTTACTATTAGTTTAACACCATCCTGATTACTCTCGCCAGCCTGTCCCTGAGAATAACGGTTTGCCTACTGAGATGGAGGCAATCCAAATGGTGAAAGTGGGGGTGGATTGAGGTATCTGACCAGTGGTTTGTAGATGGATCCACTAGTTGGAATGAGGGTCAGGGCATTTGGAAAGGGACTAAGGAGCTAGTACAGGGTGCTGTTTTGTTGGTATATGGGTAGGCCACTGGTTAAAGAGTTAAACTGGTGCATCAGAGATCCAACTGCTCTCTCCTGTGCATCTGCACCTCTGCCTGACCAGGCAGCTGAGAAAGGGCTTGCAAAGTATTACCTTAAAAGTCAGTGGGGATGCCTGTTCACGGTACTTATATCATAACTTCCCTTATGCCCCTTGTCATAAACAGATAGCTAAGGGTTAATGTCTCTTTCACCTGGAAAGAATTAACAAACAGGGAACCAAACACCTGACCAGAGGACCAATCAGGAAACAAGATATTTTCAAATCTCAAGGGAGGGAAGACTTTGTTTGTGGTTTTTGGGTTTCGCTTTGTTCTCTCTAGGCTCTGAGAGCGACCACACATACCTACAGGCTCTCTAATCTTCTGTTCCAATTTTGTAAGTACAAAGGTAGAAAGACAGTTTAGTCTTTTTAATTGTTTTTCTGTATTTGCAACTGTGTATCTGGCTGGTGGAGTTTTACTGTGTATTTGGGTGAAAGTATTTTAAATTGTATTTCTGCTGGAGAAAGCTCTCTTTCTATTGTCTATAAGCTGAGAAACCCTGTAATATTTACCATCTAAATTAGAGATAACTTTAACTTTTACTTTTTTTCTTTCTTTTTATTAAAAGTTTTGCTTTTTAAGACCTGTTTGATGTTTTCCCCAGTTGAGGCTCAAGGGAATTGAGTCTGTACTCACCAGGGAGTTGGTGGGAGGAAGGAGAAAGGGAGGAGGTAATCCCTCTGTCTAGATTCACGGAGCTTGAAACTGTATTGCCTCTGGGTGAGGTGGAAAGCCTCTGGTTTAAGATTCAAGGAGTTTGGATCACAGTATCTTCCAGGGTAACCCGGGGGGGAAAGCCCGGATAGGCACTAGCGAGGGAAAAAGTTTACTTTCCTTGTGTTAAGATCCAGGGGGTCTGGATCTTGGGGGTCCCCAGGGAAGGTTTTGGGGAGACCAGAGTTTATCGGACACTCAGAGTCCTGATTGGTGGCAGCGTATCAGATCTAAGCTGATAATTAAGCTTAGGGGATTTCATGCTAGTATCTCATTTTCTGGACTCTAAGGTTCAGATTTGGTAAAGAATACTATGACACCCCTGTATTTGTTTGGCTAGCTACTGGCTGGTCTGTCCCCAGGCTTAACATTTTTTTTCCTTTCTCCCTCTGTTACTTCGCAATTTGTTGTGGCACACCCCAGCAGAACAGGAGGTAGGTTAGGGGGCTGGCAGCTGGCATATGCTTCGTCAACTCTCAAGCAGAACCAGTGGCCTCTCCATCGAGCAGGGAGTCTGAGCTAGATTCAGAAGGAGAGAAACATATTGCAAGGTGCGGGCCATTGAGTAGGCCTCTCAACCTCCCCCATCTGGGAGGCTGGATTGGGATGAACTGCTGGAACAATGCAGAGAAATTAGCTACTTGGTGACAGGAGACTGTGGTGCTGGTGGGAACAGGGGAGAGAACAGGCTATCACTGAACTCTCCCCATCCCTTGCACATTTTTATGGGTGGGTAGAAAGGAGGTGTGCAAAAACAGAAAGGTGAGAGAGGCGCAATATTAAAAACAGCTCAAGGAAGCACTCACTCTCCAATGGGACTGGGCAGCCACAGAGCAGAATGCTATTCAGATGGGGAGCAACAAGTGTGCTCTCCAAGGAGAAAGAAAGGTCTGGCTGAACGCTTCTGGGCTCCAGGAGGGGAGTGGATTGGAAAGAAGCACCACACAGAATTCAAACAGAGAAAGCACTAAGACACAGGTGCTGACTCTGTAGGTGCTCAGGGGCTGGAGCATCCACGGAAAAAGATACTGGATGTTCAGTGCCTACCAGCCACAGCTGTTTGGGGATGCTGCCGAACAGGTGATCAGGGGCTCAACGAGTGGTTTGGGGGAGGGGGCGGAGCAAAGGCAAGCACTACGGGCAGAGGGCAGAGCAGGGGCACAGCATCCCCAGGGAAAAGTAAAAGCCAGTGCCTATGCCAGAGGAGAAAATCCTACAACAGCAAGCTATTCTGCACCTTGGCATTGCTTCTTTCATCCTGGACATGTGATGGTAGTTTGTGACATTGGTACAACTGGTACATTTGCTGGCAATCATGGGGGCTTTAGATAGATAAGTGCTAATTGTGATTTAGTAAGTACCTATAATGCATAGCTCAGAGTGCCTTCAAGAGGTGGGCAAACATGAGCTACAGATGGAGAGAGTAAGGCACTCAGATCTTAAGTAACTTGTCTAAAGTCACATTGCAGGTCAGTGGTGGAGCCCGGAATTAAACCCAGGTCTATTAACATCCAGACCCCATCTTTTGTAAGGAAGGATGTGCTAACAAATGATCCAAGGAGACTCAGCAGCCAATTCTCCTCTCGCATGGGTGTGAAACAGGAGCAATTCCATTGAAGTGAATAGAGATTCACTTCCACTGACTGTATCCCAGTGTAAGGAAAAAATCAGGCCCTGAATTCCTATTCCGTCCCTAAATTGGTTCTTCCTGGTCAGAGGAAGCTGGGAGGGCTGTGCACAAGGAAACTTGTTTTGCTACAACCCATATCAAACTCATTGTGTGGACAACAAGAGTGTGTCGGTCTTCAGGGTTGCCAATCTGGCACAATGGGTGGTGGGTATAATAGGGCACGGGAAGCTAAGCCTCCCTGGCACAGCCACCATTGACCCACTGCCAGACCCCTGAGTCATGGGGGCCCTAGCTGTGCTCCACCTCTTCCTTTCCTGCTTCACCCCTTCCCCAAGGCCCCCACCACTCGCCACTGCCTGGTGAGTTCCTCCTCTCCACACACACCCCGGAGGTCCCAGCCCTGTCCCTCTTCCCCCACGGGACATCCCCCCGCTCACTGTGTTCCTTCTCACCCCCCCTAACCCCACAGACAGGATACAGCAAGTGGCAAGGAGGGATGCAGCACGCAGAGGGGGTCTCACGGGGGATCGGGGGGAGAGGAGGAGAGGAGTGACATGGTGAGTAGGAGGGGTCTTGGGGGGGGGACAGTGGGGATAGGAGGGACACAGTGGGCAGTGGCGGGGGAGGAGAGGAGGGATGAGGTGAAGGGGCTAAGCAGGGACAGGCCCTGCAGTGAGGGTGGAGTGTGGGCAGGCTATGGGTGGAAGACGCCAGACAGGGAGCTAGGCTCCCACAGGGGAAACGTCACCCGCCACCCATGTCTGGTACCTTTCACTAGTACTAAATTCCCATGCAGACGTAAAGAACAGCAACAGTCTCCTGTGGGTCTTAAAGCACTTTCCCAACATACATTAAAGCCTGCAGCTCCCTTTGGAGATAAGAACATAAGGACCATCATCATCATCCCTGTTTTACAGATGAGGAGATGGAGACATGGAGAAGGGAAGGGCCTAATACCACAGACCTTTCCCAAGTGAAATGCCTGTTGAAATCATTGTGGGGTTCGCCTAGATAAGGCCAACCTCAGCTGGTCTTAAGGGCCTGATCCAAAGCCTATTGAAGTCAATGAAAATACTGCCATTGCCTGTAATGGGACCTGGATCATTAATCTGTGAAAAGTGAAACCATGAGGTAATTTCTCTCTCCCTGTCTTTCATGGGTTTGGGGGAGGGGGAACAAAAACAAAAACTGGAAACCAAAAACTGTTTTGTTTAAATAAAACAAAAACAACAACAAAAACCACACACCCAGAAATGTTGCTTTCAGTAAGAAATGTCAGTTTGACAACTGAAGATTTTTTGTTTTGGAATTTGCACAGAAAAACTTTCATAGGAAATTTTTTTAAAAAATAATTAAATCTGCAAAAAATAAATTGCCACAAATATTTTCATTTTTGTCAAAAAAAAATCCACTCTTTATTGAAAAAGTTCTCATTAAAAAATTGCCAGCTCTAGTTAAAGTCATAATAAAGTCTCCACTTTGTGGCAGCTTTTGATTGACGAATTATGATTGCTCAGGTGTAATATTTTCCAAACCTGTTGCTGCTGCTTCTGCTGCTGCTAAAGCTGTAACAAGTTAGATAAATTGTGGGCTACTATTAAACAAACTCCAGCACTGGTCTGTGAACATTTCTCTCTCAGCCCTTGGGGGCATTTTCCTTTGCTCTGAAGTTTCCTTGCTGTTGTACTGGATTGTTTTGACAAACCCCTATCACTGCTTTTTCTCTTGACCTCCCACACCCACACTTCTGTCTCTTTCTAAACTCACTCTTTTAGCTACATGTTTCTATCAAAAAGATGAAGACTCAGCCAACATTTCACTTCCCCTGAGAACAACTGGAAAAGTTCTCACCCTGAGTAATGCTGTAGAATTACATCAGCAGAGACTTTGGCCCTGTGGGATTTTTAATCCCTTAAATACAAATTAAGTTAGGCAGCAGCTACCTGATTTTAAATGACAGTAACATTGCACATTCATCACCAGTGCATACATACTGCAATATTTTATTGTATTTCAACACTAGTAAATTAGCTGGCACAGTTCTGACCATGATTTAGCAGCCGGGGTAGATCAGTGCTAAATATGTTTGGTATTAGGTCAGCTAACAGTAATTAAATCACAGATCTTGAAAGGCCCAGCCTGATGTGATCAATCCATCTATCGTTACAGACAGATAGATGACTAGATGGACACATGATGAGTGTCATATAAGTACTGAGATGACAAAGAAATATCTTTTTATCTAGGTATTGATATGGCATCCATCATCATCATAGACTTGGAATGCCTCACGCAGACAAGAAGGGAAGTGAGAATCAGTCATTTGCTTGTTTTCCTGAAATATTCCTTTTCAGGGGCTCAGATCCCACTGTATAGAGGTCTAGAGAGATAACAGAGCTGAGTGAAACTAGTGGGGAACATTTCCCAAATCCTGAATCAAAGTTTGTTTCGGACCAATATGTCCAGATCCCTTTGTGTGTCCATTGATCATTGTGACAGGGTTCACTCACCATAAGTGGTGCCTCCTTGTGACTGCTCTGGGGAACAGCTCTCACCGAGTGGGTGCCTTCTTCCATTGGTTACTCAAGCTGTGACCATCTCTCTCTCTTCACAACTTGAGGTGCTCTCTCTTTGTGACTGGGCCCTCCAGCCAAGCCACTTTACAATCCTCCTCTTCTGGGTAACAAAATCCGTCCGACCCAGCTGTCCACAGCCTGTACCACTCCCCAGGGGCTAATAGAGGAACCCAAGCCCACCCTCTATGCTGGATTCTAGCCCAGGGATCCTATAACAAGCAGCCAAGGTCTGTACTTTTCTGCTGTTTCCCTGGGATTCTTCCTATGCAGCCCTCTCAGGCTCTCTTTCCTCACAACTTCTCTGGGATTGACTCTTCTTTCTGGGCTAGAACACAGCCTGGGCATGGTTTGACTTTCCCCCTTAAATTTTCTGCTCTGCTCCCAGACAGTGACTGCAGACTGTCTCTCTCAGGCCTCTTCCTGCTGCTGCAAACTTCTAGGTTTATAATCTTGCCTGCTCCTGCCCAGTGGGGCTCCTTATTCAGTTAGGCCTGGTTCTCCCTTCCGGTGCAGCCAGGTACCCTAATTGGCCCTTCAGCCCCACATTAACCCCTTCAGGCCTTGTATTGTAGTTGTCCATGGCTGTGATGGGATGTATATACCACACATCTCCTTCCTGCAGCTCACTGCCAAGAAAAAGCATCAGATCCAGTGCTATTAAGTGAAATCAGGACTTGAATAAAGGACTGAATTAAATTAGGGAAATAGTCGAGCAGCAGTGGTGGTATCCTCTTCCTCCTCACACAGACAGGCTGCATCCCAAGAAGGCCCAGATTCTGATCTCTATTAATTGGTGACACCAATGAACTCATTTAAAGTTCATTTGGATTGACATCTGTGTGACTGAGATCAGAATTCACTCATGTGGATGCTAAAGGGAAATTTAGCAATATAAACTAAGAGTGACTGATTATTTAATATAACTCTCTGAGATGCGGATGAGGCACAACAGCAGCAGTGTATTTTCATCCCATGCATGGGTTGCCTAGTTTCCTGTTTCTCTCAGTACTAATTTCCTCACAGCAGCTGTACTCCTAACGTGCCCTGTTTTGTTAAACTAGGTAAATATGCTGGCCAAAGGCTCCCCAGTCTCTGATTGCCTGATTTTCCCCAACCAAAGGGCCAAATGGTGAGCAGACTTATTTCCAATACAATCATGTTGACTTCATATAGATGGCATACAATGTAAGTAGTACAGAATTTGGCCCATTGTATGCAAAACAGATATAGCATATTGCTGTGGTCTGCTTCTAGGGAGAGTGAAAGGTCTGATAACTAAGCTCTGCTGTGGTGTCCACACTAGCATTATCTTTTAGCTTGTCTATAAAATCAAAGTGTCTTTTTGCTAAATTCCTTCTCCCTCCAGTTCTGCTTCTCTTGTTCATTGTAGCGCATTGATGCTCAGAAAGGCAGTTCCCAGTATAAGAATGATCGATTAACACAAAAGAGGGACAGGTTTGTGGAGAAGGTCCCCCAGCTGATTGCCAGAGTGCTGAATAATACAAAAAGCATAATGGGAACCTCCCTATGTCCTTCCCAACTAGGCCCATACGTGTACATCAATATAGCACTTATTCATTTCTTTGTGGCAATGACGGATGAGTGGGGATAGGTAACAGAAAACTGTAGACCAAATTTAAAAAATGCATTTGCAAATGTAGATATAGGAGATCTAGTGGGACACAGGAACAGCTCTATAAAGAGTTTTAGCTGCATAAAGAAGGATTTAGGCACCTGGGCCTAAAACCTCAAAGGCAGCTAAGGTACATTGAAATCAGGCACCTAAACACCTTTGAGGATTGACACTTCAGGCACTTTTGAAAAACCCCAGTTGGTACTTATCTGCATCTTTAGGCACCTAAATATCTTTGAAATCAAACCCCAGTGCATAATGACAACAGAGCACCACAAATAGGAAGTGTTTACAAAACCCCAGGCCACAGCCCTGGCACAGAGGCAGTCATATGAAACAGACAAGGGCACACAGTCACACTTTTTGCCGTTAGCATTTTGCAAAATCCTGGCATAGAGACAACTACCTAAGCAAACAAAGATATAAGCACAAACTTTGCTGCTGGTACTGCACCTGCAACAATTACTTTCTGTGAATGTAATGAGAGAAAATGATTTAAAATCTTTTCCAGCCTGTGCTATTATTTTTCTAGCACTGATGTCTTATGTTAAGCCTTCTTAATTCAAATAGCCTGGAAAAAAAAATATGCCCTAAAATTTCCCTAATCTTCTCTCTTTAGCTCCTCCTACCTCCACAAATTGCTCCCACCCTCTCCCAAGGACAGTCAAAGGCCCAGTAACTTCATCGCACATTCTCCCCCTTTGTTAATGACACTCACACAATCAGGGAACAGAAACAACGGCCACTAATGAAGGTTGACAATCCCACCATGGCAATAACAAATAGCAAATAAACAGAGCAAATACGAGTAGTGGACAACCCACAGGCTGCAATTTGTTCATGAACATAAAAAAAAACACACAAAAAAACCTAGATAAGAGTCCACTGCAGAAAGTGTGACTATCTCTAATGCTTTAGAAAAGCAAAAGGTTGACTATAGCAAGATAAAGACACTGAAATTGTTCCCACAAATTTGAGGGGTCCATTTTCAGGCAGATGTCTTGGGCAAAATCAATAATCCAATTTCTGGAAGCTGCAGTACCGCTGGCAATTAGAATCAGGCTTCTGCAGCCACCCCATGCTCAGCTGTGAGATCTCCCTTCATGGCTTTCAATCAGAGTGAAATTGAGTGACTTCAATAATTTCATGCCGGGTTACTGGAGGGGGGTGAGGAAGGGTGAGTTCCCAACCATCTAATAGGTCTCTAACAGCTTGATAATTGGCCCATCCCGTGGGTGATTAAGGATGAAAATAACTAATTTCCGCTCATCTTGCAGACTAATCAGATCATCTCACCCCCATGGTTTGCTCTTCTGCTTAAAGGGACAGTCTGTCTTTTTCTATATAGATCATCAAAGGGAAGCAAGGTGTGTAATCAGTTGGTTTAGACTCATAAAATACAGTTTCTAGTTGTGCTGGAATGACTGGACCTGGGGTGCTAACTCCCCCCCTATTCTTTTTTTTCCTAATAACACCTTTGCTGCTGAATTCTGCTGTGTCATTCCAGGTACTATAAGTGCAGCGGGTCAGCTTTTTCTCGTGTACTTGGCACTGTATGCTGCATGCAAACTCCCCCTAAGCTTTGAATCTGGAACTGAGATTCCACCCCAGTCCTTGGCTCTTCATGAGATTCCCAGCAACCTGTTCCTTTAAATGCTTCTTTGGCAAGAGCTACCTGGTCAGGATGCTGACTCCTTTTTGCCCTGGGGCCTCCTATGGGGCTGTAATGAGACCAGACATCCTACATAGACTCATAGAAGTGTAGGACTGGAAGGGACTTTGAGAGGTCATCTAGTCCAGTCTCCTGCATTCAAGGCAGGACATGCCTAGTACAGTGACAAATATTTTGTCTCCACACAGCTGAGCTGATCCTTCCCTTGGCTGGGCTGGTGGTTACACTGCCCTCCCACACTCAAGGGCTGCAGCACTAACATGATCCTCTTGAGATGGTAGCTACAATTTTCAAACATAGGCCCCTGAAGTTAGGCTCCTAGGTCCATATTTAGGTGCCTAAATAAGTGGCCTGATTTTCAAAAGCCCTCAGCCCTTGCTAGGTCTCAGTGACTGACATAATATTCAAGGTGTGTCCAGGAGGGTGAAGTCTTTGCTAGAATGACTGATCCATGCTATCAAAATACAAGTTAGATCTTTCTGTAGGTGAGCTGGTTACTGCAGGCTGTTGGTGCCTCGTCACCTCCACAGCTCCCTTGGCAGATCTCATGGAAGAACAAAAGCCCTCAGAAAAGTACAATGCCTTCAGCAAGCATGCAGGGCTTTGTTTGAAATGAAACAGATCCTGTTTGGTAAGCCTGTGTGGTGCACTGCCCTGGCTTCCCCAGGAAATTCACCCTATATAGACCTCGGAAATGGGGCTCAGTACAGACCTACCGCAAGAAGTTAGTGACATAGTTTCCTTCACGTTGTACCTAACTGGGAACTAAGCCCTCTCCTCTGGAGAAAAAGCACTCTGTGATACAAACGGAGTATCAATCCGTGAAGTGGGTGGTGGAGTTGCTGTTCTATTATTATCTTGTCAGCATTACTTCTACTGATGATGTCTTTCCTAAATGTCTGCAGACACCTTAATGTGCGCCACACAGAAAAAGTGATTGGGTATTTTTTTTTTTTAACATGGTCTTGGTTATCGGGATGGAGACAACTGGGATTTTTTGTTAAGTGGCAGGGGAACAGAGACATAGAGAGTGTGAGTGAGGCCTGATCTACACTACAAACTTAGGTTGAGATAAGCGGCATTAAATTGATCTAATAATCATGTATGTGTCTACACTACCGAATCTCTTCCGTCAACCTAAGTGGCCTGTAAAGTAAACTTCTGTACTCCACCTCTGTTAGAGGCGTAGTGCTTGATCCAACATCCATGGGTCAACATGGGGATAATGTAGACACTGCATTGTGTAATTTGAATGAATTGGCTTCCAGGAGGTATCCCACAGTGCTCTGCTGTGACCGCTCTGGAAAGACTTTCAACTTCACTGCACATCAGCCAGGTACACAGGAAACATCTGTTCCCCTGTTAAAGCCCTGGGAACTTTTGAATGTTCATTTCCTGTTTGATCAGCGTGGAGAGCTCTCCAGCACAGCTGATCATGTAGACTCAAGGCCGCAAATGCGCTCCAGCATGGAGTACACAGGAGGGTGGTGGATCTTATTGCTGTATGGGGAGAAGAGACTGTGCAGGCAGTGCTTCGATCCAGAAAAAGAAACGGTAACATCTGTGCCAAGATTGCGCAGGGCATGGGGGAGAAGGGCTACACCAGGGAAACATAGCAGTGTCGCGTGAAAATAAAGGAGCTTCGGCACACATACCAGAAGACAAGGGAGGTGAACAGTTGTTCTGGTTCTGCCCCACAGACATGCCGCTGTTATGAGGAGCTGCATGCGATTCTCAGTGGAGACCCCATCACTACTCCTAAACACTCTGTGGATACATCCCAGGAGCCCCGGGTGAGCTTAAGCAACAATGAGGAGGACATTGTTGATGAGGAAGAGGAGGAGGAGGAGGAGAAGAATGTGAGACAGGCAAGTGGAGGATCCATTCTCCGCGACAGCCAAGAACTGTTTTTAACCCTTGGGAGCCCATCCCTTCATAGGACCATTGGCGGTGGAGTGTGATGCTGGGGAAGGCACCTCTGGTGAATACACATTTCCAATCAAACTGTACAGGTTATATTATATTTTTTATGTTTAATATGAAGAAAAAAGTAGGTATAGTGGATATTGGTGGCCACTCCAGCTACACAAAGGGTGTTCTCTGAAAAAGACTGTTTATGTGCATAGGGATGGCCTGGGAATCCTCCATGGAGATCTCTAGGAAGCTTTCATGGAGATATTCTGAAATCCTTTGCAGAAGGTTTCTGGAAAGGGCTGTCTTATTTTGTCCATCACAGTAGGACACTTTCCTGCGCCACTCCAGTATTAACTCTGCTGGCATCATTGCAGCACACAGCATTGCAGCATAAGGACTAAATGAAATTAATAGGCAACAAGTTTAAAACAAATAAAAGGAAGTTCTTCTTCACGCAGCGCACAGTCAACTTGTGGAACTCCTTGCCTGAGGAGGTTGTGAAGGCTAGGACTATAACAGCGTTTAAAAGAAAACTGGATAAATTCATGGTGATTAAGTCCATAAATGGCTATTAGCCAGGATGGGTAAGGAATG